>NC_135512.1:16899463-16949463 GCF_051989575.1 Stigmatopora nigra
CATCATTGATATTTTTATATTGGATATTTAGATATTAAGATATTAAACTCATGAATATAATTTTGAGAGCTGGTTTCAACAGTACTTAGATATTAAACAGTACTTGGATATTAAACTCTCTCATGAATCAACAGTAGATATTAAGATACTAAACTCTCATGAAAATATTTTTGAGAGCTGTTTTCAACAGTAAACTCTGTCACCATTTGACTGGCGTCCAAAAGACCGGTGACCAATGGGGACCAAACGTCCGGCGACCAAAAGACTGGCGACCAAAAGACCGGCGACCAAACGTCCGGGCAACCAAACGTCCGGCGACCAATCGTCCGGGCGACCAAAAGTCCGGCTACCAATCGTCCGGCTACCAATCGTCCGGCGACCAAAAGACCGGGCGACCAAACGCCGGGCGACCAAACATCCGGCGACCAAACATCCGGCGACCAAACATCCGGCAACCCCCCTAACCCTAACCCTTACCACTAAATTTAATTATAATCATAATTGCAATATCAATTATATAGCTTGGAGGTAAGCAAATGCTACAAGTTGATAGCAAATACCAGACAGTAAGCAATGTTGAAGGAAGCGAGCTCTTTCTTCCTTCGTGGGTTTGATTAATTTTGGATAGTGAAAATGTTAGTTGTCCAAATGCAGGCTAGAGACTAGGAACTGTTTCTTCCAAGCTTTTGTTACAGAAAATTCCAGGCATAATTGATTTTTTTTTCAGACAAGTGGCTGTGTCAATCACGAGCTGTGTGCAGGCTAGTGATTTACAATTATCTTTATACTGTTAGAAGGTTGTTGCCGAAACTGTTGGTGCAAATAATTAGATTTTCCACAATTTTGGTCAGTCCCCTGTATAAAACGGTTCCAGCTAGTATCAAATGGAACATTCCTATTCCTATGCCTAGAGCAGTGGTTCTAACCGTGTTGGACCAATTTTGTATGTGCATTCACTGAATCCCGCCTGTTTCATATGCTCATTCAGCGAACTTTACTTTAGTGTAAAATAAAATGATTGTAAAAAAAAGATATAAATTCCTCGCAGCATGGTCATGGTCAAGGAAGGCATGAATAGACATGATGAGTCGATTTGTCTTGAACTCCGGGGCAGAGTGTCCACCGAACCCCTTAGATCGACTCACTGGAGCCCTAGGGCAGGGGTGTCAAACTCCCTTTGGTCTGTGGGCCGAATACAGCTTAATTTGAGATCAAGCGGGCCGGACCAGTAAACTCATTGCAAAATTACATAGAACTAACAATAAGCCCACTTTTTTTCCTTTGTATTAGTCACTAATACTAATAATTAGTGCGAAGGATGAGTAAATTATCAAAATGTTTATTAACTGAATTTTTCTTGTACATTATGAACAATATATTATGAACAACCTTTTACCAGGTCAAGGTGGTTCTAGTTCCGCCGCAGTGTTGCTTTCATGTTGTCTGCACGTACTAAAACACTGCGCCCCCTAGCGGATAATACAAGCACTACAAATTTTAAAGAACAATCATCTTTTTTCATACAATGCAGCTTTCTTTCCCGGGCCGTACCAAACCACCAGACGGGCCGGATCCGGCCCGCGGGCCGTATGTTTGACACCCCTGCCCTAGGGCATTACTACAATTTTTCCAGTTAGCAAGGTCAACTGATGAGCCAACGTGCAGAGGTGCACGATACCGTTCAAGGACCCAAAACAACTCTACTGAGGAAATGAGGTTCATGCAGTCATGAATAAATAAGGACAAAAGACAGATTTTAATATTGGACACATTTCAGCAACCATTTTTCATTACGCAATGTGAAAAAATATGCTTAAAAATTGTTAATGATATTAGATAATGACAATAGCTCTGATGCTCAATTTTGAATCTGGTGACACAGGCCTCAGCGTTTCAGTTTCATTTTACAATTTATCATGACATTATAGGTACAGTCAAACATTTTATAAAATTAAGTGACATTTTTATTAATTAACATGTTTTTTTCCTGTGACTAGCTAAATACACTACCCATGGTATCACCCCATCTGTTGCTGCTAAGATTACAACACCAGCATGTAAATATGGAGTCCCTTTGACTACAAAAAAGGTGTCCGTAACAAAAAAAACCTCAGACAAGACTACTAAAGATAAAATGGTTCGTAAACTTAAATTTCAGACCGTAACAGACGGGCGTGAAATACTCATTTGAGGATATCTTTCTCCTGTCGTTAATATACCCAGATATTTCTGAAAGCCTCTGTTATATGTTCAGGCCCCTGGATCCATCCACAGAAGTGTGAGTCATGGAGATGAAGAGAGGCAAAAACAGGTGCGAAACTGAACCTGAGGGGGCCATACAGTTGGGAATAAATTTCTCTTCATTTCATTTGCAATATTAATGTTTATGTACGATCCTATTCTTTTAAAGGTGACATGCATCCTTCCAGTTTTAGACCGGGACACATGGACACATGGACACATGGACTGGGACACAGGGAGACTGGGACACAGGGAAACTAGGACACAGGGAGACTGGGACACAGGGAGACTAGGACACAGGGAGACTGGTACACAGGGAGACTGGGACGCAGGGACACAGGGAGACTAGGACACAGGGACCCAGGGAAACTGGGACACAGGGAGACTGGCACACAGGGAGACTGGCACACAGGGAGACTGGGACACAGGGAGACTGGCACACAGGCAGACTGGGACACAGGGAGACAGGGAGAGAGTGAGACTGAGAGACTGAGAAACAGAGAGAAACAGAGAGACAGAGAGGCAGGGGGAGGCAGGGGAAGGCAGGGGGAGACTGGGGGAGACTGGGGGAGACTGGGGGAGACTGGAGGAGACTGGGGAAGACTGTGGGAGACTGGGGGAGACTGGGGAAGACGGGGGAGACTGAGACTTGCCTGCCTCCACCCTGACTTTCAGCTGGTTTTTAAAAGGAACCTGTTTACTTTTGTCTTCCCTTCAAAATATTCCCAAAAATGATGCATACAAATGTCCTCACAATAGGATAAGGCACGACCGCTTATCAACGATAAGTATTATGCTCCTTTCGTTTTAGCAATCAAGCTCCGCCATTCTTTGCACACTAAGGGGGAAAAACAACACTGAAAAAATGCAAAGCTCCACCCAGTGCTTGTATAGACATTAGCCGAGGGAGTTGCGGGGAGAAAGACAGTGCCCATGTATTGCTTGTGAGCATCTTCTCACGTTCGCTGTATTCTCGTATATCATAATTCGTGTCGTATTGCCAAATAAATATTTGCTTGAAATTTTAACCGTCTCAAATTGCTCTATGTTGAGGCACTCGTATGAGGTATTACTGTATGAGGGTCAGACCTGGTTATTGTTTGTCTTCTAGGTGATCTGTAATCCAGTTGCAATTACCATATTTACTCACATATAAGCTGCATTTGTCGAACAAAAAAAATATGACTGAATCGAGGCACGGCTTATATACGCATAAAAACATGCACGAAACTGCAAGGAGACAAAGATGAAACCCCATAACACCCAACACCATGGCGCCATGAAGCCATGACGCCATGACATAAGACAATGTGGCCGCTACGGTCATTTATTTCAAAATTGAGAAAAGATAAATGGCTAAAACCATCTGGTGAGAAACATTTCAAATCTGAGGCAGGTGCGTGATTAAGGGAAAAAAATTAACCAATTCTGTCCTCATTTTTCTCCTCAAAATGGTGTGATTCCATATTTTTTCTCTGTACTGCAAAATTACATTTACTTACCAGCACAGTGTTTTTTTTAAAAATAATTTTGTTTTTGTGTTTCTGGATGCTAGTGAGTTTCCACATTTTTGTTTTATGTTTGTATTTTGTGTAAGAAAAAAATATATTCTCCTGCCATTTTTGAGATTTATTTTTGCCTTATTTCCTTATATTGTGTGACAGGAGGGTATAAAAAAAAGAAAGATGGACCTGCTTGATAAAGAAAAGAAACTGCGAGACCAGGTGAGCTCATGAACAAATAAATATTGCAGCACTGCGCTGTACTGTCAGTAAAATGTAAAATTCACATATCCGTTTGTGTCAAAGATGAAAGCAGATCAAATAAAGCGGCACAATAAGGAAAAGGTGAGTGGAGAACAAAAGTTTGAAATGTAGTGTATACTTATTTTCTTACCAATTTGCTCATGATTTGGAATTTTTTTCAGAAGAGTCGTATTAACCGTGCCAGGGAGGAAGGCTGGAATAATGTCTTATCAAGCACTGGAAGCCCAAAGAGAAAGGTACCCTACTAGCATACAGTTGCGGTCAAAGGTTTACATACACTTGTGATGAACAATATCATGGCTCTTAAGTTTCCAGTTGTTTCTACAACTCTGATTTTTCTCTGATAGAGTGATTGGAACAGATACTTCTTTGTCACTAAAACCATTGAATGAAGTTTGGTTCTTTTATGACTTTATTATGGGTTAACAGAAAGAGTGATCAAATCTGTTGGGTAAAAAATATACTTACAGCAACACAAATTAGCAATTTTGGTGACTTAGAAAGTTGTGTCAGTGAAATGAGCTTCATAGCATGGACTCTTAACTTGTGAGTGATTATGAGTGACTACAGCTGGTGACTTCTCTGAGGCCATTTAAATAGGGCTTATGGGATGCAAACGCCCACAAACGCTACAATGGGAAAGTCAAAGAAGCTCAGCGTGGATATGAAAAAGCGAATTCTTGACATGAACAAGTCAGGAAAGTCACTTGGAGCCATTTCAAACCAGCTGCAAGTCCCAGGAGCAACAGTGCAAACAATTGTTTGTAAATACAAAGTGCATGGCATTGTTTTATCACTGCCACAATCAGGAAAAAAACGCCAGATATCACCTGCTGCTGAAAGAAAATTGGTTAGTGGGGTGAAGATTTAACCGAGAATCACCAAAAAGCTCCCACTGTCCCCCTCTCCCCCTCTGTCTCTCTCCCCCCCTCTGTCTCTCTCTGTCTCTCTGTCTCTCTCTGTCTCTCTCTGTCTCTCTCTGTCTCTCTCTGTCTCTCTCTGTCTCTCTCTGTCTCTCTCTGTCTCTCTCTGTCTCTCTGTCTCTCTGTCTCTCTGTATCTCTCTGTCTCTCTGTATCTCTCTGTCTCTCTGTCTCTCTTTGTCTCTCTCTCTGTCTCTCTCTCTGTCTCTCTCTGTCTCTCTCTCTGTCTCTCTCTGTCTCTCTCTGTCTCTCGCTGTCTCTCGCTGTCTCTCGCTGTCTCTCGCTGTCTCTCGCTGTCTCTCGCTGTCTCTCGCTGTCTCTCGCTGTCTCTCGCTGTCTCTCGCTGTCTCTCGCTGTCTCTCGCTGTCTCTCGCTGTCTCTCGCTGTCCCTCTCTGTCCGTCTCTGTCCATCTCTGTCCGTCTCTGTCCGTCTCTGTCCGTCTCTGTCCGTCTCTGTCCGTCTCTGTCCGTCTCTGTCCGTCTCTGTCCGTCTCTGTCCGTCTCTGTCCGTCTCTGTCCGTCTCTGTCCGTCTCTGTCCGTCTCTGTCCGTCTCTGTCCGTCCCTGTCCGTCCCTGTCCGTCCCTGTCCGTCCCTGTCCGTCCCTGTCCGTCCCTGTCCGTCCCTGTCCGTCCCTGTCCGTCCCTGTCCGTCCCTGTCCGTCCCTGTCCGTCCCTGTCCGTCCCTGTCCGTCCCTGTCCGTCCCTGTCCGTCCCTGTCCGTCCCTGTCCGTCCCTGTCCGTCCCTGTCCGTCCCTGTCCGTCCCTGTCCGTCCCTGTCCGTCCCTGTCCGTCCCTGTCCGTCCCTGTCCGTCCCTGTCCGTCCCTGTCCGTCCCTGTCCGTCCCTGTCCGTCCCTGTCCGTCCCTGTCCGTCCCTGTCCGTCCCTGTCCGTCCCTGTCCGTCCCTGTCCGTCCCTGTCCGTCCCTGTCCGTCCCTGTCCGTCCCTGTCCGTCCCTGTCCGTCCCTGTCCGTCCCTGTCCGTCCCTGTCCGTCCCTGTCCGTCCCTGTCCGTCCCTGTCCGTCCCTGTCCGTCTCTCTCTTTCTCTGTCCGTCTCTCTCTTTCTCTGTCTGTCTCTCTCTTTCTCTGTCTGTCTCTCTCTTTCTCTGTCTGTCTCTCTCTTTCTCTGTCTGTCTCTCTCTTTCTCTGTCTGTCTCTCTCTTTCTCTGTCTGTCTCTCTCTTTCTCTGTCTGTCTCTCTCTTTCTCTGTCTGTCTCTCTCTTTCTCTGTCTGTCTCTCTCTTTCTCTGTCTGTTTAATATACACACCCCCACTCTAGCATTTTAACCGTTTGTAAAAATTACCTTCAAGTTTCTCACAAAGTTATATCCTTTTTAATGCTATCAGTTTAGCTGTTTGTTCCCCGAATTGAGGTGGCAATAGTTTCACATCTAAGGTTTTTATTTTCACAGCCGCCATGACCGAATGGCCCCCTATCCGTTTTTTTTGGAAAATCCCATTTCCCTTTAATAGCATGCCAATCACCTTTTAATGCGGCCATCCAATTTTGTTTCCACTTTTTTCAGGTGATAAGATAATCTCCCCCATTTGTAAAACAAATTCATCCACGCCTATTTTATACAACATGACGCCTATGGCCTTTATTACGTCGCCTTGACTCCAAAATCTATGAACCAAGATAACACGGCGAATTTGTAAGCGAATTTCGCCCATCCCATTTTGTTCATAGACAACCCATCTTCCTAAAGCGTCACTTGTTTCAAAACATGAAAGGCCCCACTAGAATTTGGGCATCCAGCGCCAAATAGAGCCTATTTACACATTTGTCTCAAATTTGTTTTAGATATGGGGTCCCCAATTTCCCAAAATTTCCCAGAATTCATGTACCAACACATCCTGTCAAAATCCAAAGCGACTAACATAACCTGTTTCTAAGCCAGATTTTGGAATTTGGAGAATTTTTCCTATCCCCCCCTTATCTAAGCTTGTTATTGCCACTCATTATCACTGTAACATTCAGGCGTATTAACCCCATCGTTGCAATGGTACGAATTTCAACCTAAAGTTCTCACCAATTTGCATGCCCTTAAAGCAGTAAAAAGCAACGTTATTTGGTTGTATCAATTGACCAATGCTTACCCAATCCGTAATATCCTTAAAATCATCAATATGACCTGTGACAAAGCATGTTTCCTCCCGCCAGGACAACAGACAATGTTCTTTCAAGTGCACTTTGAAAAACATTCCATGTTACTCCATTCTTAGGGAAAATATGCTCATCCTAAACCAATTATTTTATCTACAATTCACCTAATTATTTGGATCAATGCCATGAATTTTCTCATGCCACTATCGCATTGTAAATTTCCCATCTGATGTCGTTAACAGGCAAATAACTCAATACCTACTATATACTTTGTAAATCACCTCATATGATGTTTACTTAAGACAAGAGTCATTTCCCACAGCTCCCTGTTACCAAAACAAAAATCTACAACAATTAAATTAGAGAAATCAACCTTTTGTTAGGCATTTCCTAATTACAATTTTTAATGTTTTAAAAACCTTATTGTCACCAAAATACCATAATATTGTAAATGTTGTCATCCTGGCCTCTTCTTTAACCAGCCAACCTCCTGGATTAAAGTATTTTGAACAATCAAAATATTCAGAAATAGTATTAATATTATTTTATCCTCCAAAAGCTTGTAGAGCCCTTTGAAATCCACAATTGCTCAAAAATGACTATTTTGGTCTATTCCCAAATCCAAAGCTTTTTACCAAATCAACCTTTTACTAAACAGATTTTCTATCCTCTTAATATACATTTCATTTTAAAACCCCAAAAATGAATGCGAAAGCAGGGCATTCGCATAACCTTGCATTTCTTGCAGACCATGTATTGTTCTTATTCTGAAAAGTCCAAACAGAAAACGCCATAAGCCGCTAACTATGACCTCCACGCTTGCTGCGAAAGCAGCATTGTTATCTTATGTTTACAAACCAGCGAGTCAACACTTGAAACATCGCCTCTTTTTTTTTTCCTGTGCCCAAATACAACGCTTTTTAGAGAAGACAACCATTAAACGTCAAATTAACCCCTCTTCCGATATTCAACTACATCACAATATTTTTCCAAGACCCCATATATCCAGAATATGTATGCTGCAAGCACAACAATATGGCAAAAACCCATTTTCTGCCCTCAAGTTTGCTTCAGCACCCCCAAGGCCAATTATTATTATTATAATGTCTTCACGGAAGGGATCACAAAATTTTAGTCGTTTACACGGTCCGAACGCTCCCGAAAGCCCAACACAGTTAAATCGTCTGCCCCGCGGCCCACGTTTCACTCCCATCTAATCAGCAGCCGCTGCACCTGAACGCTTCTCCCGCAGTCGACACATTATTTGGCAAGTCTAGAGCATAATAAAAACACAGGTGACATTTCCTGCTAAACATTTAAATGATCATTTTGTATATATTCTTTTGTCTTTTTAAACACCATCTTCCCGCTAGCGGACGGGATCAAAACCAAGCTGTAATAAGCCATCACATTGCTGTAAATTGACAGTACATATAGGTTATATTAACAAAGCACCACCAGCATTTGGAAATAACCATTCTAATTGTTGTTATACAAGCCCCAGCATCACAAAAAAACCCAATTTAATTGTAATCACAAAACGTCATACCTGGATTAACCAAATCAAATACCAGTGTATCCATTAATTTTCTAGCTCAACATTCTCGTATCCAAAATCCACATTCCAAATCATTCTAAGCCGACATTCCTTGTTTTCAGAGACCCTCTAGTCTGGGTAATCATGTAATATATATACCCCCATTTTTTCTACGACTTATCTCTGATATTTGTCGAACTTTACACCATCTCTTCTCCCTCTATTTTTGTTAAACTTCCTCCGCGCCCGTCACCTATCTCGGTAAATATTTTCCCCGTCAGTAATTTTTTCCTTACCAAACAGTACTTTCCCTCCGCTACGGTCTTAAATATATCCCCGTTATCCGAGGGAGTCCCCACTATTTTCCCAAAATAGTATTTTTAACTTCTCCCCGGCCTTATTTCGCCATTAGTGTCTGTGGAACAAGCCGTTACACTTTTATCCATTCACATATTATTCATATATGTATATTACCTCTATGCATTAGTGCATATATTATCTTGCATTTTATGCATTTTAAGCTGGCCAGCAAACCCATATTTATTTATCCATAAATATAGCTGTGTAATATTTTTAAAGCGCTTTGTCTTTCCAATTTTTTCAAATCCTTACAAGTTAGACGTATTTTTTGGATCGTCATCCAAACCCGCCTTACAACACGTGTTTCCCATATTTTACTTTTTTGTAGTGAGTTCGTGTGCCTCACACAGTTAACTTTATTATATTTATTATTATTACCTCTTTGACTGTATTTCCTAGGCTTATCTTAATTTTACTGCAGAAACCACACAAACACCATACAACGTTTACAATATATTCGTGCCTACCCTTGAGACACAGGACACTTTCCAGCCCCAAAATTGTACCTCCAGTACAATATATTCGTGCCTACCCTTGAGACATAGGACACTTTCCAGCAAAGTGCCCCAAACTGTACCTGCCATTGACTAGTATAAACACAGGGTTTTTGTCGCCGTCACCCAGGACGCGAAACCAGCCCACAATGGACCTCACATTCAATGTCCCTTTAACGCAGTGGTTTTCAAAGTGGGCGGTACCGCCCCCCGGGGGGTGGTGTGAACTTTCAGGGGGGCGCTGACGAATAAACAGGCGAATGGGGGGCGTTGAAATAGTGAAGGGGGCGATGGAGCAATTACAGTAAAATGTGACGTTGGTGTTTGTAGAAAGACCGGAAAAATTGATTGTCTGTAATAAAAAGTCGACAAAAAACAAGCTTTATTGAAACAAGAAACGTTGTCTGCTCGAGCGCTCACGAGCAGCGCGCATATACCGTATATCACTAATTGTCGCGAGTTTATCGTCGATGCAGGCGACTGGGGAAACCACCACCATCCAGTCAGCCGCAGAGGAGCACACAATAGCGCGCCGGCAACGCTTAACCACAGACGTATGCGCACAGCGACCGGCTTAATGCATCAGCTATCAATTTTTATGATTCGAGGTGAACTGCGCATTGGTCTATTAAAAGAAACGAAATTAGCGAATAATATCTGAGGCGCCTGTCTTCTATTTATTTAAGCTTCGTTCGTTGGAAAGGGGTAAAGAGGGAGGCGTTGGCATTTTGGCCCGGCGGTGAAGGGGGCGGTGGCCAAAAAAGTTTGAAAATCACTGCTTTAACGCATTTGGAAACACCGTCACAACATGCAGACATGAATGTGGACTTACCCGAGATCCATCAGATGTCTCCCTCCAGCAGGAAAAGTCTTCAACCGCCGAGAATCCAGGCGCCCCCGTCGAAAACTCTGGCCCACCAAGGGTTTTGAAGACGCCGTGCGCACGGTCACTTACCAGATGTCGAACAGCAGCGCCTGGGTTCTCGCTCCGGTATATTGACCTCCATAGCTCCGAAGGACCAAAATGTTAGGTTCATTAATAATTACCTTCGTCCGTAATTATCAATAACTGCAGGCAGACATCTTATTCAATTATTGACATTTAATTAAATAGAATGGTTAACAGGTAAAACCTCAGAGGGGAGATTCAGCAAGTTTCTCCTACAACTTCCGAACGTCTCATCGAATAGACATTTTCGTACGACTCTTATTGCCATGAATCAAAACAATTTACAGAGTTGTTGATCATTTCATCACGTATGAGTAAAAACAACATCTGGAACTACAATAACAATCAAAGTATTTTACCAATCACAAAAACAGGAGACTAGACCTAACAACATTTAGATTAGAACAATTATGCCTTCCTTGACCTAAGAATCATATAATAATTACATAAAGAAAAACCCAAAGTGCGTCACGAGTGTTATGGACGTGGCAGAAACAATATCTTTGTTATGGGCTCCATTGCTGGAAATGGCAGACATCCAGTCCTTGCCCGATCAACAACCCTCTCAGCCCGATACTGGGTATGTGGATGTAGCGTCAACATTCCTTGGAGAAGTCCATGTGAGAGTGGACTAGGCGGCCGTTTATGACCTTGCAACACTTTGAGAATAATAAGAGAATGATTTAACAAAGAAATGACTTAATACAACTATATTTATAATAGTAATACAGAATAAACCCAACACTCTCTTTCTCTGTCTGTCCCTCTCTTTCTCTGTCTGTCTCTCTCTTTCTCTGTCTGTCTCTCTCTTTCTCTGTCTGTCTCTCTCTTTCTCTGTCTGTCTCTCTCTTTCTCTGTCTGTCTCTCTCTTTCTCTGTCTGTCTCTCTCTTTCTCTGTCTGTCTCTCTCTTTCTCTGTCTGTCTCTCTTTCTCTGTCTGTCTCTCTCTTTCTCTGTCTGTCTCTCTCTTTCTCCGTCTGTCTCTCTCTTTCTCCGTCTGTCTCTCTCTTTCTCTGTCTGTCTCTCTCTTTGTCTGTCTCTCTCTTTCTCTGTCTGTCTCTCTCTTTCTCTGTCTGTCTCTCTCTTTCTCTGTCTGTCTCTCTCTTTCTCTGTCTGTCTCTCTCTCTTTCTCTGTCTGTCTCTCTCTCTTTCTCTGTCTGTCTCTCTCTCTTTCTCTGTCTGTCTCTCTCCCTCTCTCTATCTCTTTCTCTATCTCTCTCGCTCTCTATTTCGCTCGCTTTTTCCTTTGCGCTCTATTTTTGTCGCTCTCTCTCGCTCTCTGTCTCGGCCTCTGTCTCTATCTTTATTTCTGTCTCCATCTCTCTTTCTGTACCTCTCCCTTTCTCTCTGTCTTTCTCTTCCATGCGCTCTCTAGCGTGCTCTAGCGCTCTCTCTTCCTCTCCCTCACTCTCTTTCTCTCACATAGAGGCACCTTTAATGAAATATTCAGAATCCAAAATGCAAAATTTCAAAAATTTAAAATTTTCCAGAAATGTAATTACATTACTTAATTTCAATAAATTATTTAAAAATCCGATCTTTTTTACCCTTGTTCTGATCCTCTGCAAATTTCGACTTAGAGCCCCTGATGTATTTCGGTAATTATTTTTGGGGTAGACCTGCCAACTGGTTTGAGGAGACAGGTGAGATAAACTTTCTGATGTAATAAAACGAAACGCCAACCACTCCAGTATAGATTGGAAAGAATATTGCTCAGCAAGCAATGCCATAAAACCATTGGAAACTATTTTTATTGGTCTTATTGTCTCCGTATGCAAAAAAGGTGAAATTGTTTCAATTGAGACTAAACCTTCTTACAAAGGGTTAAAATAAACAACCAGAAAAAGAGACGCTGCAGTGGGAGGTGGAAGGAGCCACTCAACGCGAGAGCGGCCTCTATGCAAACAAACCATGCATCCCACAATCATTGTTTGAAGTAATTGCAAAATTGAGCCATGGGAGGAGCCATGTCTCAACGGGGGGGGGGGGGGGGTGATCAGTATATTACAACAAACAATGCATGTTTCCAGAGGTCACCAAACCTACTTAAAAAAAACATTTGCAGAAACTGTCTCACCTGCTATAGACACAACTCTCAAGGCAATGAACGACACAAGCGAGGAACAAGGCAGACATGGACATATCCTTTCAAGGTTCTGAATATAGATTTCATCGAGCTGAACCAAGGTGGCATATACAGGTACTGTCTGGTGTTCATTGACCAAGTGGGTTGAGATATATCCATCCAAGAAAGCGGACGCCAGGGCAGTTGCAAAATCCATATGCAAAAGGATCATTCCAAGCCATGGAATACCACGCGTCATTTGGAGTGATGGTGGTACTTGCTTCGTTAGCTGCGTGACCCAAGCTATCGGACGGCATCTTGGAATCGACCTGAGGTATCATTGCGCCTGACGCTCCAAAAGTGCTGGACCCGTTGAAAGAACCAATGAAAAAGTAATTTGTGAATTTGTGAATTTGACCGCTATTTTCACCAAGTTGGCCACCACCGTCAAAGCTGATGAACGAGTGTCGGAGCTCACAACCAGAATCCAGTGTGGGGCTCGGATGTGCCCCTCAAACACAAACACTGGTCAGTCTCCTCCAAAATCATAATGGCTCTGTTCCCCTGGGTGCGTGTGGCAAGGAACGCCCTGCGTCTGGAGACCATTGACTGTAGGTTCCAGGCCTGTGTCGGCGCATCAGTCTGGCTGCGGCAAGGCCGAGAGGCCCAGGTAGCCGCCTTGGCCCAGGTGATTGTCCAGGGCCGCCCTGCTCTTGACGGAATGGCCACCCAGCGGGGAGGTGTGTGTGCCATTGTGGGACACTCGCGTTTTGCCTTCATCCCTGCCGACGCGTCCTGCTCGGTCCATGATGCCATGCAGGCTATAGGGAACACGCGAAGCGCTGTGACCGGATATCCACTTCCACATGGGAGGTGGTTTGACTCGTTCCTCTCAGGCTCATGAACACTCACTTTTGAAATCCCTAATACTATTTGTAACTGTTATTGATCTCGTGCTTGTTATCCTAGCCTGTTGTTTACCCTGCTTCTCAGCTTTGAACAAACGTACCATTAATGCCATGGTCTAAACTCCAGTTTGAAGTGATTTGTGAAGAATTTCATTTAAAAGTAGCGTCGGTGATGAATGAAGTTTAGATATTTTTACAGTCACAAAAGGAGGGAATATTGGGGTAGACCTGCCAACTGACTTAATACTTGTTTGTTCATGTTGAGCCAATGTGGCCAAACTGGTTTTGCAAGTGTTTGTTAGGACAGTGGAATGTAGGATAAGCCAACTAGCTGCCCTTGCAATTTTTTGTTCGCACCACAAATTGTCAGATAGCTTACTAGCTGGCCTTGCAATTTTTTGTTCGCATCACAAATTGTAAGATAGCTTACTAGCTGGCCTTGCATTTCCTTGTATTGTGGAATATGGCCAACTCGCTTTGAAACTGTTTGAAACGCGCAATATAAGATAGGCTGCAGCAGTTTGTTTGAGCTATAAAAATATCGTGTTTGCATACAACTTAAACCTGCTAATTTCTAACCCTATAAGCCCAAAGTTTTGTTTACATAAACTCTGTCATGCATCACTGTTTTAGAAATGCATCACTGTTTTAGACATATTAACCTGAGTTCCTATATAAAGATTGACCTAGTGTTCAGTCAGAGAGAATTGCGAGGAAGGCAGCTGTGAGGGCTTCACAGCTGTCGGAGCATTCTCCAACCATCCTGCAGTCCGATCATAAACCTATTTCCTATTTAAATTGATCTCACTCTTTCTTAACTTGCTCCTGAAGTTGTATTTTCAGACCTATCAATTACCTTGCATTTTTTCACCAAAACAGGTTCATTTAGGCGGTGGGAAAAGAACTGCAGATGTCAGCGGTTGCCCTGTCCCACGTTCTCGTCCGTCCTCTGTTTTGAGCAGAAAGTACGGTGCTGCTCCCGACCAAATTGCTAGACAATCAAGTGAGATGGGTCTCAGTGGGGAGGGATCAGCTGGGCCAGGCTCTCCCATACGGTAAATTCTGATGTGTTATATCGCCCACAAAGTATAATACATATTGACTGCTGTTGTTGCATATTTTTTGCAAGAATTGTGCCAGCAGCTGTTGGCCCTGTGATTCCTAATGGTTCTGCCCCAATACTAAACCCAGATACTGTCACAACAGACCTATGGAGGTGGCCTTACATTTCTAAATAAACTTGTATGAGCAGGTAGATGAGACAGCCTAATGCATCAATCCTGACATTTATTTTGTATTATCTACATCATCTATGTAGGCAGAAAACTCGCATATCTGCTGAGCATGTATACCACGTTGAGGAGTTTTTACAGCGTAAAAAAGAAGCCATGCTTAACAAAGTACGGGCCGAAGGACAGCTGGTACGTAACTTATTAGTAATTAATTTTACTGTTCATTTTAGATGGCATGCAAAATCAACAGCTTTGGGTTGGGAGGTAGGTGGATAGATGGACAGATAGGTGGATAGTTGGATAGGTAGAGGTGGATAAATCACTTTTTAAGAGTGATTTTTACCTGATATAATGTCTACAATGAAATGTACCTGTTGTAAAAAATTATCAAAATGCTATCACACATGACAAATTAGTTGTTTCCATTTGTGTTAAACCTTGGAATGTCAAACTAAAAGCAATGTTAGGACCATAAAATTTGCTCTAAAATTGCTGAAATATTTGAATTCATAGAAAAGAATTGCCTAAAAAATTATGATACTGGAAACTTGGCCTTTTGGGACTTTCCTGGTGAAGAAACCGACTTCGTGTCATGTAAATAGAAGCTGAAGAAGGGAACACAAACATCACATTTCATTAATCTTATAGTCAGGGTTGTAATGGTGTGGACACACTGGTTGACGGTAGATAGCACCTGTCTTTCTGTCCAAGCACGCGGCATAGTCATCACACCTCACACTATTGCTTTCTGTTACCTGTGCATTTCCCTTATTACCAGGAGTGCCAGGTGTAGAGATTTTGACTATAGTTCAGATCAGGACTCTCAATTTACATGGCATATTTAGTACTCGGACGTTTGGTCGCCCGGACGTTCGGGCGCCGAATGTTTGGTTGCCGGACGTTTGGTCGCCGGACGTTTGGTCCCTGTTGGTCCCCGGTCTTTTGGTCGCCAGTCAAATGGTGACAGAGAGTAAGTACTGTTGAAAACAGCTCTCAACAAGAGTTTAATATCGAAATATCTACTGTTGATTCATGAGAGTGATATTTAAATACTTTAAATTACAGTACAAGTTCCCCCAGAGAGAATGAAGGTTCATTGGACGCCTATGACAGTCAATGGCAGCAGCCGGTGTGTTAAATGAGTGCTCTTATTGATATTTTGATATTAGATATTTAGATAGTAAACTCTCATGACTATAATTTTGGGAGCTGGTTTCAACAGTACTTAGATATTTTAACAGTACTTTGATGTTAAACTCTGTCATGAATCAAAAGTAGATATTTAGATATTAAACTCTTGTGAATATAATTTTGAGAGCTGGTTTCAACATTACTTAGATCAGTGTTTTTCAACCTTTTTTGAGCCACGGCACATTTTTTTACATTGGAAAAATTTGTGGCACACCACTAACCAAAGATTTTACAAAATGACACTCTGTATAGTATATTTAATTACAATATAATTTCTCAATTTATTTATACTCAGTCAGTGTGAAACCTGGGCCTGTTTAGATGAACACAAAGCCGATATCCTGGCAGGAATAGTAGAAAGACACACACGAAGCTCTTCTTCAACAGCTCTCAGTCTCTCTCTGTTTTTAGTTTTTATAGCAGTTAGGCTTGAAAAGCTCAGCTCACACAGATATGTTGTGGAAAATGGGAGCAATGTCAGAACAGCTTTGTTGGCCAGAATGGGGAACTCCTTGGCAGCAGTCAACCAAAAACTGTCCAAAGGAAGATCAGCAAATCTTAGTTTTAAACCACGATCCTGTCTCAGTTCAGTTAGTTCCTCCTGCTCTTGTAAAGTCATGTCCTTTCGAACAACTGATGCCGAGCTGTATGGGTCCCTAACCCAGTCAAAGCATTCAGTGGAGGCTGAAGAGAAATAAAATGACAACTTCTCCTCAAGACTTTTCAAATGTTTACCTATTACCTCAGACAGTGCAGCAGTGTTGCTTTGCTGTTTGTCTGTGAGTGGGAACATCTCCAGGTTGGCACGTTGCACATGTTGTTGCCAGAGGTGCACCTTTAAACGGAATCCATTTATTTTATCTGTGCTTGTAAGCAGGTTTTCATTTCGGCCCTGCATCCTTGTGTTCAGTTCATTAAGATGATGAAATATATCAGCCAGGTATGCCAACTTTGCGCACCACTCATCACTTGCAAACTGATTTGAGTAATCAGACCTCTCATTTGTCAGAAACATTTTAAGTTCCTCTCGCAGCTCATACACACGGGTCAGCACCTTACCGCGCGACAACCATCGGACCTCCGTATGGAGCAATAAGGCTTTATGCTCCGCTCCCATTTCCTCACACAGAGATGCGAATATACGGCTTTTCAGAGGTCGTGTCTTCACAAAGTTCACCATGCGCACCACATCGTCCAACACAGGAACCAGTTCTACTGGTAAAGTCTTCGCAACGAGGGCCTCACGGTGCAAAAAACAGTGCGTAATAATCAGATCTGGGTTTCTTTCCTTCACTCTACTCACGAAGCCTTTGGTGCGCCCGACCATGGCTGCAGCTCCATCAGTGCACACACTTGTGCAGTTTTCCCACGTAAGTCCTCCCTGGTCAAGATATTCCGATGTGACCCGAAAAATTTCCTCTCCAGTTGTTTTTTCTGGCAGTGTCTTGCAAAATAGGAAGTTTTCTCTAATGGCATCACCATCCACAAAACGCACATTGGCCAAGAGCTGAGAATGTCCACTAATATCCGTAGACTCGTCAACTTGCAACGCAAATTTCCTACTGATGCGTATCTTTTCCAAAACATGGCTTTCGATGTCTGTAGACATGTCATCAATACGCCTGGCAATTGTGTTATCAGAGAGCGGGACTTTATCTATGTCTTTAGCCGCACCAGGGCCGAGCATCTCGTTGACAATGGCTTTACAGGCAGGTAGTATTAATGTCTCTGCCACAGTGTGCGGCTTTTTTGATTTAGCAACAAGTTCGGCGACTAGGTAACTAGCTTTGAGCGCTTTCTCATTTACCTTTGTGGTTTTTCTCATAAACGTTGCCTGTTTCTCTGTGTTTACATGCAGGCGAACAAAATAGTCTATCGGCTTGTTTTGAAGCGACGGGTGTTTCGTTTGGAGATGGCGTTTAAGCTTGCTTGGCACCATGGCGCTGTTGGATAGCTTCTCGCCACACACCAGGCATAACGGAATAGGTGTCGTCTCATCCCCGGTGAAAGTAAATCCAAACGAAAGATAGCTTTTACTATATTGCCTTGAGCTCACCGTCTTTGCTTTGTTTTCTCCACCACTCATACTAGGGCCTTTATCCGGGTCAGAATCTTGTCCAGGGCGCAGTTCGGAGTTTGCAGTTGTCCTTTTTAAAAACTTCTCCATGACTGTCACCACGGTGCATCACTAATTTTCTTGGCGGAACGTGTCAATCAACTACGTGTTGCCACACGGACAAATATTACATTACGCTGCCAGCCTTTGCAGCACGGACATTGGACAATGACATCATATTTGCAGAAATCTATTAATAAATGTTAATTTAAAAAAAAGGATATTGGATAATTTCTCACGGCACACCTGAGGATCTCTCACGGCACACTAGTGTGCCGCGGCACAGTGGTTGAAAATCACTGACTTAGATATTAAACAGTTCGTAGATATTAAACTCTCATGAATCAACAGTAGATATTCAGATATTAAATTCATGAATATAATTTTGAGAGCTGGTTTCAACAATACTTAGATATTAAACAGTACTTAGATATTAACCTCTCTCTTTCTCATGAATCAACAGTAGATATTTAGATATCTAACTCTTGTTGTTTCCAACGATACTTACTCTGTCACCATTTGACCGGCAACCAAAAGACCGGGGACCAACGGGGACCAAAAGACCGGGGACCAAAAGACCGGGGACCAAAAGACCGGGGACCAAAAGTCTGGCGACCAAACTTCCGGCGACCAAACGTCCGGCGACCAAACGTCCGGCGACCAAACGTCCGGCGACCAAACGTCCGGCGACCAAACGTCCGGCGACCAAACGTCCGGCGACCAAACGTCCGGCGACCAAACGTCCGGCGACCAGACGCTGGCGACCAGACGTCCGGCGACCAGACGTCCGGCGACCAGACGTCCGGCGACCAGACGTCCGGCGACCAGACGTCTAGCCAGGGGCATATTTGAAGAGACAAGCCTCTGCTCTGCCCAATGTGTGATGAGTGCCAGTACCAAAGCATGCATATACGGCCTCTTCTGTAATTGGTTGTCTCCTCTCGTTGTTAAAATATTATTGTTAATGATCCACGAGACTACAACACCAGCATTTATCATGTCGTAATACATGCACAGAGGCCAGCCATCCTTTTGATTTTCCTTTTTCCCCCCCCACACATCTGGTCAAAAGTATTGAATGTTGTCATGCTTCATATATGGCAACATAACTTGATTTTATACACTAACACTGACAACAGGTGAAATCAACCCAAGATGTACTTTACCCTCTTTCACCATTGCCTGGTGAACATCACCCACAAGCATAGCTGTAGGAAAAACTGCATTTTGTGGTAGGGAACTAACAACTCTTTCAAAGACCAATGGCGAAGCTATCCAGGATATCATGTTACTCAGACAAATGTAATATAGTAAATTAAGTTGCCCGGGTGAAAATTACCCAACAGTAGTGTTTAAGGGTTAAAGTGATTCCTCATTTGATTGCATGGTAAACAGGGTACTCGGCAAAATGGTGCATTCATTTATGGAGACCAAGTTGGTTCAGCCGGGTTTACAAGGCCCACCAAGGTCAACAAGGAGGAAGAGGTAGGAGCATAAGCCCAAATGCTCACTGACCACTCATTATTCAGCACATCTGGCATGGCTTGTTTTTAATCATACATCGCCACAGTTATTCCTGTAACTCATCAATATTTGATCCAAGTAATCCAGATTCTCGCATTATTGTTTTTTTGTGTGCTTCATAATTCATTTTAAAGAAAAGATAAAAAGAATGTTACATTGTGATTTGTTCATTTTTTTAACGTTTCTCCTTATGGAATGTTCATGTTCTCTCTTCAGTTGAATAGTCAGACTGTCATACTTTTCAGTTTACATAATAAGTAGTTTTACTAATATAATTGTGTTTATGGCTAATTATAAAAAAAAACAATTGGTTGGTTTTTAATTGCCATTTATGAATAATTACTTTTTTTATTGTTGGTCAGGACTACTTAACAAGACTTAGGCAAATCCGTTTGCAGAATTTCAATGAGCGCCATCAAATTCAAGCAAGGCTTAGAGGAGAAATGGTATGTTTTAGAAATGTCAATTTGGTATGATTAGTAAATAACGTTTTACCCTTTCAATGTTTTTCAGTATGGTAGTGACAGTTCGGAGAGTCTTGAATCAACAGATGAAGCTGAACTGAGGAGGAAGAAGATGGCAGTTTTTAAAGTGAGATCTTTAAAACTAAATTAAAATTTTGTTGCAGAAATCATTTTTACCATACACAAAGGGAAGCCCTTGAACTGGTTTCTGCAATTACAGTCAATGCTGTTTCAAATATTAATTATCATTTAAAGGTTAAAGCACCCCGGGGATTGAGTGGTTAGGACATTGGACTCATAGGTCTGAGATAGTGCTCAATCCCTGGGGCCGACCTTCCTGTTTGGATCTTGTCTGTTCTCCCCAGGCTTGTGTGGGTTTTCTCCCGCTATTCTGGTTTCATCACACATCCATAAACATGCAGTGTAGGCTGGTTGTGTAAGTGTGAGTGTCAATGGTTCTCCGTCTTCTTGAACCCTGTGGTCTTAGTCTGCTGGGATAGGTATGGACATTAATTAATGAATTTCATCATTAAATAATGCAATTACTGTATTTACTCGCATATAAGCTGCATTTTTCGTACACAAAATGATGACTGAATCGAGGGTTCATCTTATATGCGCTTAAAAACACGACATGCACGAAACTGCAAGTTGACGGCGCTACGACGTCATGGCGCAACCAAATGTGGCCGATATGGTAATTTATTTCAAAATAGAGAAAATATAAACTGATAAAATGCTAAACAAATTTTATTTTGACGTCTATGATTGAAATTCAAGAAACAAACGTACGTATCTTGCATACAACGTGAAACTGCTCGCTCAGGGCACAGCCATCTTACTTAGGTCCCGGGGCAGCCATTTTAAACGTAATTAAACGTGCTCTGACTAGCCACACACGCGAGTAGCCTTGATCTATAATCCCTATAAAGCGTGATTTATGGGTGTGCATGTTAAGATTTTCTCGCTACGTTTGTCCAAACCGTGCAACGTGGAGAGTTGATTTTATGGTGACCAGAAACAGCTGTCGAATCCTAATAGATGAGTGATTGCATTTCTTCACATTCTTTAAGTGCGTAAACTCAATCTATTATTTGTTAAACACCCATTTTTTGAATTGCACATTGCTTGTAATGAAATATAACAAAATTCCACGTTGATTTTTTTTAACGTTTTTTTTCTTGTTCGGAAGTGACATATATTGGAGTAATATGAACTGTCAAATTAATTGAGGTATTTTGACATTAGAATCAATATAGCTGCCACAACGTCATAAACTTCTGCAAAGAAAGTTGTAATTTCTATAATTAGAAAGCATCAGGTTCTCATCAAGATAGACTTTTTTTTTCAAGTTAAATAATTTGATATATGTATTTACAAATACAGGCATATTGACTTCCTTATGATATTGACTCTAATAATGTGGTTTGGATTCATATTTCTCAGAAATACCACTTGTCATGATTTTTCTTAAGATTTGTACTACCTATTAAATCCAGGAGTATGGAGGTGGAAATTGGCAATCCGGGGGGCGGCTTATACGCAAGAAATTGTAAAATTCACAAATTTTTAGGATGCGGGTTATACGGACGCTTATATATGAGTAAATACGTTACATGCACCATATTTTGGGACTATGAGTCACACCCAAGTATAAATAGCACTAGCTAAAAAATCCACAACGTATTGACCGTATTTAGTCGCCAATAAGCCGCTTTTGTCGGACAAAATAAATACGACAGAATCGTGGGTATGGCATCTATGCGCATATAAACATGACATGCACAAAACTGCAAGTTGACAATGCTATGACGTCATGCGGCCGATTTGGTCATTTATTTTAAAATAGAGAAACGATAAACAGATAAAACGCAAATGAAAATGTACTGTGACTTCTCTAATCATAATTCAAGGGAAAAATAAACAGTATCTTGCATAAAATGTGCTAGTCACTACTTGCTCAAGGTGTCGCCATCTTACCGTAGTAAACATCCTCTGATTGGCCAGAAACGAGTTCACTTGTGGCTGCTTTAATCGTTCAGAGCGCCACCATCTCACCGTAGTTAAGCGTGCTCTGACCATAGCGTTTACCATCTCAGCACATCCCAATAGTTGAGTTCGATTGAAGGCCCTGCGGTCGATCGTTAAAATATAAAACTTGATACCTGCGTAATGTGCTATTATTGCACCCAGAGACCTTTTTGAATTTGTATACGTGCAGACAACACCCTCCCTTTTGGAACACAGAAAGGAAATGATTGTGCATTTATGATTATAAAATAAAACAATTAGTTTTTGATTTTTTTTCTTTTTATTTCTTTTTCGAAAGTGACTACTATTACAATAATATGAACCATTGAAAAAAAACGATATTTTGACATTAGAAGCAATTTGGCCGCCACAACATCTTAAACTTCTGGTAAGAAAATCGTAATTTATGTGATTAAATTGCACCGGGTTCTCATCAAAATAGACTTTTCTTATTTAAAATTGAATAATTTTATATTTTGCATTTACGAAGTCAGGCATATTAACTTATGATACTGACCCTTATAATATGCTTTTGATTCCTACAGTATCTCAGAAATACCAAATGTGAGGATTTTTCTTTAAGATTTTACCTTCTAAGTAATACATTTTTTACTCCCTATTAAAACCATAAATATGGAGGTGAAAATTGTGAGTCAGGGGGCGACTTATACGCTAGTAATGGTAAAATTCAACTATTTTAAGGTAATTTCAAGGGTGTGGCTTATATGTGGTGGCGGCTTATATGTGAGTTAATACGGTAAGTTACACTGGAGTATAAGTTGCATTTTTCAGAGGCTTGGATTTGATTATATCCAAGACAAAGAGCAGATGTCATAAAATGTTCATATTGTAGGAACAATAAAATAACCTTTGCATCTAGCTCGCCACCTGCCCTTGGCCTGTCTACTTGCCGAAATAAATTTAGCCGACTGGCATCTGGCCGGGGGCCAACTTGCCGAGGAGGTATCTGGCCGGGTGCCAACTCGCTGATGGGGCATCTGGCCGAGGGCCAACTCGCCGAGGGGGCACCTGGCCGAATGTAGAATTAGCTGAACGACTAATTAGCCGAAGGACTAAATAGCCGACCGACTATCCAGCTGTAGGACATTATGCCGACGCGCTCGCCCCGCCCCCGGTCGTGTGTACAAGTTTTTCACCTCGGCCCGAGGGCCATATACGGCCCGTTACTGATAACATTCATTTAGAATAATAAGTTACAAATAACAACATTCATTTAGAATAACAAGTTACAAATAACAACATTCATTTAGAATAACAAGTTACAGATAACAACATTCATTTAGAATAACGGCATTTATTCACGGCCGAACAAAGTAGTCATAACAGTAAGTATTATAATGACAGAAGAAAAAAAGTATTTATAACAGTAGATACTGCAATTTTCACCATCAGAGAAAACATTGAGATTAATCTTTGAATTTAGGTTCTCAGCAAATCATTTTGAATATATATTTCCTAAAATAACGGGAAATTATTTAAAATTATTTTTTTTCTTATGATACAGTAATTTACACCATCATAGAAAACATTGATATTAATCTTTGAATTAAGGTTCTCAGCAAATCAAAAAAAAAACCTTTTGTTCTCATTTGAATCACAGAACAATTTTACTGCAATTGGGTCCGGTACCGGGTTAAAAGTGCTCTTTTTACCGGAAAATCAAGCACACTGGCCTCGGTTATAGTCTCTCAAAATTGGCAGTACTTTTATTTATGCTACGATATTCGTATTTTTTTCATTTAATGCTCTTTTCGGGTGGATTTAAAGTAATATTTGTGTATTTTGGGGCTTTTCGCGGCCGCAAATGGACGTTTCGCCTCTCATTGTTACGATCTGGGTTCGGGCCCCAAAGTAGGCGAGGAATATACGCAGTACTTTTACAGAGAACTTTTATTTGGCTACTCTCTTGGTCGGCAAACACTGGCGGGTTCCGTGCCAGTAGCGTTGTCTTGGTTCTGTAGACTTGATCCGTTGTCCTTTCCGTTGTCCTGGCTCTGTATACTTGGTCCAGTGCCCTTTCCGTTGTCTTGGTTCGTGATCTTCTCCGTAAGCTTGGTCTCGTTGATCCTAATTCCGTTCCTTGGTCCGTGGGCTTGGCGTGGTCGAATTCCTGAGTACAAACGGAGGTCGTTGATCTACAAATTAGCAATAGGTAATGCGAGAGGGTACTTTACAGTAAACTGATAAAGACGATCCAGCAGCATGGTCAGGTTCCTGGTGGCCTTATATACTGCTTGATTGCTGATGGCTTCCACCTGGCGTTAGTCCGCTCGTTAGGGGCTGGGCCTGTGATTAGGTGACCGGCACACCCAGCCACCAGTCTGGTCAGAGCCCTGACACTCATGGCTGTTTTTTACTGGGGAAATCCCCAGCTGTTATGATCTCGCCGCGTAGTGCGACGCGATCGGAGGGGAAGTTGAACCCAGATGCAGAGTCGCCGAAGTAATGGAAAGGTGAGGCAGATCTGTAGCTCTTGTAGGTTGATTTAATAAACGTGGTAACATAACATAAACAACTTAGCTTGATCTCTCGTGACAAACGAAATGAACATGCGGCATGGCGTCAATGGAACGGCAATGACTAAGAGGAAAAACAGGAAACGAAACCAGGACGAAACCAGAACGATCCGACGGCGTCCACAGAAAATCATAATGCTTAAATACCAAAAATAATCTAATCACGTAATTAGTGACAGCTGATAGTTATCGTGACGTCATGCCAGGAAAGGCAATCCAGCCACTCCTGACAGTACATCCCCTCTAAGGGACGGATTCTAGACGTCCCAAGGTCAATTACAACACGAGAAACGGGAACAAGCAGGGAGGGTGGGTGGGAGATCTAGAATTGTCCGGTGGTCTTCCACACCAACCCAAGAACAGACGGAGAGGTCACTCCGGCGGGCGTCCGCGCCAGCCTGAAACAAGACGAGGCAGTAGTCGGTCCGGCGGGCGTCCGTGCCGGCCTGAAACGAGACGAGTCAGTGGCAGGTCTGGCGGGCGTCCGTGCCGGCCAGAAACGAGACGAGGCTGAGGTCGATCCGGCGGGCGTCCGCGCGCCAGAAACGAGACGAGGCTGTGGTCGATCCGGCGGGCGTCCGCGCCGGCAGAAACGAGACGAGGCTGTGGTCGATCCGGCGGGCGTCCGCGCCGGCCAGAAACGAGACGAGGCAGTGGTCGGTCCGGCGGGCGTCCGCGCCGGCCAGAAACGAGATGAGGCAGTGGTCGGTCCGGCGGGCGTCCGTGTCGGCCAAGAACGTGACGAGGCAGTGGTCGATCCGGCGGGCGTCCGCGCCGGCCAGAAACGAGACGAGGCAGTGGTCGGTCCAGCGGGCGTCTGCGTCGGCCAGAAACGAGACGAGGCTGAGGTCGATCCGGCAGGCGTCCGCGCCGGCCAGAAACGAGACGAGGCTGTGGTCGATCCGGCGGGCGTCCGCGCCGGCCAGAAACGAGACGAGGCTGTGGTCGGTCCGGCGGGCGTCCGCGCCGGCCAGAAACGAGACGAGGCAGTGGTCGGTCCGGCAGGCATCCCAGCTGGTCCCTTAAGTCTTTGCCAAACTGCCTGCCTTCAGGAGATATTAAAAGTTTAGTACGGTCGGGCACCTTACCCTGTTTGCTCGGGGGGTGGACAACCCTCTTCTCCCAGGAAACCGGAGCATTGCTTCTCTGGACGTCGCCAGCCCCGTCCTCCAGGGGCACCGGCGAATTGCCACTCTCGACGTCGCCGGCTTCTTCATCCAGGGACTCCGGCGAATTACCACTCTTGACGTCGCCAGCCCCTTCATCCAGGGACTCCGGCGAATTACCACTCCTGACGTCGCCAGCCCCTTCTTCCAGGGACTCCGGCGAATTACCACTCTTGACGTCGCCAGTCCCTTCTTCCAGGGACTCCGGCGAATTACCACTCTTGACGTCGCCAGCCCCTTCTTCCAGGGACTCCGGCGAATTACCACTTTTGACGTCGCCAGCCCCTTCTTCCAGGGACTCCGGCGAATTTCCACTTTTGACGTCGCCAGCCCCTTCTTCCAGGGACTCAAGCGAATTACCACTCTTGACGTCGCCAGCCCCTCCTTCCAGGGACTCCGGCGAATTACCACTCTTGACGTCGCCAGCCCCTCCTTCCAGGGACTCCGGCGAATTACCACTCTTGATGTCGCCAGCCCCTACTTCCAGGGACTCCGGCGAATTACCACTCTTGACGTCGCCAGCCCCTCCTTCCAGGGACTCCGGCGAATTACCACTCTTGACGTCGCCGGCTTCTTCATCCAGGGACTCCGGCGAATTACCACTCTTGACGTCGCCAGCCCCTTCATCCAGGGACTCCGGCGAATTACCACTCTTGACGTCGCCAGCCCCTTCTTCCAGGGACTCCGGCGAATTACCACTCTTGACGTCACCAGTCCCTTCTTCCAGGGACTCCGGCAAATTACCACTCTTGACGTCGCCAGCCCCTTCTTCCAGGGACTCCGGCAAATTACCACTCTTGACGTCGCCAGCCCCTTCTTCCAGGGACTCCGGCGAATTACCACTCTTGACGTCGCCAGCCCCTTCTTCAAGGGACTCCGGCGAATTACCACTCTTGATGTCGCCAGCCCCTACTTCCAGGGACTCCGGCGAATTACCACTCTTGACGTCGCCAGCCCCTCCTTCCAGGGACTCCGGCGAATTACCACTCTTGACGTCGCCAGCCCCTTCTTCCAGGGACTCCGGCAAATTACCACTCTTGACGTCGCCAGCCCCTTCTTCCAGGGACTCCGGCGAATTACCACTCTTGACGTCGCCAGCCCCTTCTTCAAGGGACTCCGGCGAATTACCACTCTTGATGTCGCCAGCCCCTACTTCCAGGGACTCCGGCGAATTACCACTCTTGACGTCGCCAGCCCCTCCTTCCAGGGACTCCGGCGAATTACCACTCTTGACGTCACCGGCTTCTTCATCCAGGGACTCCGGCGAATTACCACTCTTGACGTCGCCAGCCCCTTCATCCAGGGACTCCGGCGAATTACCACTCCTGACGTCGCCAGCCCCTACTGCCAGGGACTCCGGCGCATTGCCACTCTCGACGTCACCGGCTTCCTCCTCCAGGGGCACCAGCGAATTACCACTCTTGACGTCACCGGCCCCATCCTCTAGGGGCAACGGCAAATTGGCACTCTCGACGTCGCCCGCCCCTTCTTCCAGGGACTCTGGCGCATTGCCACTCTCGACGTCACCGGCTTCCTCCTCAAGGGGCACCAGCGAATTACCACTCTTGACGTCACCGGCTTCCTCCTCAAGGGGCACCAGCGAATTACCACTCTTGACGTCACCGGCCCCATCCTCCAGGGGCAACGGCAAATTGGCACTCTCGACGTCGCCAGCCCCTTCATCCAGGGACTCCGGCGAATTGCCACTCTCGACGTCACCGGCTTCTTCCTCCAGGGGCACCGGCGAATTGGCACTCTCGACGTCGCCAGCCCCTTCTTCCAGGGACTCCGGCGAATTGCCTCTCTCGACGTCGCCAGTCCCATCTTCCAGGGACTCCGGCGAAATACCACTCTCGACGTCGCCGGCCCCGTCCTCCTCGAGCGCCGGAGCATCGTCGCCACTTCTGGGCGGGCAGGCGCTGGACGGGCAGGCGCTTGGGAGAGCGGTGCTTGGGAGAGCGGTGCTTGGGAGAGCGGTGCTTGGGAGAGCGGTGCTTGGGAGAGCGGTGCTTGGGAGAGCGGTGCTTGGGAGAGCGGTGCTTGGGAGAGCGGTGCTTGGGAGAGCGGTGCTTGGGAGAGCGGTGCTTGGGAGAGCGGTGCTTGGGAGAGCGGTGCTAGAATGGCCGTCCGTCACCAGAAACCTGATCCGTGGCTTCGGTACGGGTGTGACCGGCGACCCCAAAGGCAACGGGAGTAATTTGCGTGGCCTTGGCACAGGAGCTTGGGGCACTTGAAACGGCGCGCTGGGCCGAGTAACTTCGGCCACTTGGACAGGCGTGGTCGGCCGAGTGACTTCGGCCACTTTGACAGGCGTGGTCGGCCGAGTGACTTCGGCCACTTGGACAGGCGTGGTCGGCCGAGTGACTTCGGCCACTTGGACAGGCGTGGTCGGCCGAGTGACTTTGGCCACTTGGACAGGCGTGGTCGGCCGAGTGACTTTGGCCACTTGGACAGGCGTGGTCGGCCGAGTGACTTCGGCCACTTGGACAGGCGTGGTCGGCCGAGTGACTTCGGCCACTTGGAACAGCGTGGTGGTGGTCGGAAAAGGAGCTTGGAGGGACGTGGTCGGAAAAGGAGCTTGGAGGGACGTGGTCGGAAAAGGAGCTTGGACGGAGGTGGTCGGGCGCGTAACTTGGACAGTGGTTAGTGTGTCCATGTATTGCTTTCGCTTCGCTCTACGGCGTGGCGCTCGGCGCCGCCTCTGGGAGGATTGCACAGCACCCCCGCCATCACGTCGTGCCCCATAATTGGTGGTTAGCCCACTCTGTAATTGCTGGTCGGGGTATTTGTAATAGGAATTATCGGGGAAACAATCGGGATAATCCTCCTCCAGTGGAAGGTCTCGGGGTCCGAATTGGTCAAAGAATTCATCATCGGATTCCGAAACGCCAGCGAAAAAATCAATTTCCTCAACAATGTCCTCCTCACCAGAATCTTCAGGCTCCCTCCATGGTGAATCAATTCCTCTGGGCATAGGCATAAGATAAATTGGGCGGTCTCTGGTGGTTGTACGCACCTGGGCATCATGATTAAACGGTAAGGGCTTCCCAGGGCGACGTGCATAGCAGTGGTGGGGCGTATGAGTACGCTGCGGCTCTAACTCTCCTACCAGCTGTGGCTCATCTCTAGCAATGATGTGCCTGAGAGCCCCGCACCACGGTGTGTTCATTACAAAATTCCTAAACGATTCTGAGGGGTTTTTTATACATTCCAAGCAGTCCGGTGTCTTCGAGGTGGATGGTTTGCGTCGCCGAGTGCGTCGGCGACGCAAACCATCCACCAGCGTGGGTGGCGCTCCGCTGGGTCCATGATGGTCGGATCGTGCTGTTATGATCTCGCCGCGTAGTGCGACGCGATCGGAGGGGAAGTTGAACCCAGATGCAGAGTCGCCGAAGTAATGGAAAGGTGAGGCAGATCTGTAGCTCTTGTAGGTTGATTTAATAAACGTGGTAACATAACATAAACAACTTAGCTTGATCTCTCGTGACAAACGAAATGAACATGCGGCATGGCGTCAATGGAACGGCAATGACTAAGAGGAAAAACAGGAAACGAAACCAGGACGAAACCAGAACGATCCGACGGCGTCCACAGAAAATCATAATGCTTAAATACCAAAAATAATCTAATCACGTAATTAGTGACAGCTGATAGTTATCGTGACGTCATGCCAGGAAAGGCAATCCAGCCACTCCTGACACCACCCTGGGCTCGGTTTAAGCTTCCAAAGAGCTCCAGTATCTGTATTTAATAATTAAATGCCGTTTTCCGTGTGATTTTCGCACATTTTAAATATTATAAATATACAAAATATTCCCGAATACTCTTGTCATGGGAAGAGTATTTAGGAATATTTTTATTAAGCAGCAGCACCATATTTGAACTTTGTAAGACATGCATCTTATTCTTGTTGGCATCGGTGAGGCAACTTGCAGTCGCCGGATTGATGGCGCTCAAGGCGGAGAGCTAACAAGTATGAATATGTCAAATAAATGTCATAAATGTGTCTTGCCTGGGAAGACGAACTTGTGGAGAAGCACTATACAATTTCGTCATACGCTGCTGAGGGTATGATGACTACTAGGCTTTTTTGTCAAGTCAATGATGACGACAATGCCTATGTCTGATTTTCATTTTTTCATTTGTCAATGTAAATATAAAAGCTATTTCCCCATCAATTTCTTTGCGCTGTGGAATCATTTCTTGCATCCGTGAGAACAAATGAATACAAAGTATCAGTTGTTTAATTGATAACTCTTTGGAGTTCGAGTTATGCAAAAAGATATATATCTGTTAAATATATTTTGATTTTAAATAATTTTCCAATATTTTAGGAAATATATTCAAAATGATTTGCTGAGAACCTTAATTCAAAGATTAATCTCAATGTTTTCTATGCTGGTGTAAATTACAGTATGTACTGTTAAAACTACTTTCCTCCTGTCATTATAGTACTTGCTGGTATAACTAGTTTGTTCGGCCGTGAATAAATGCCCCTTTTATTCGAAATGAATGTTGTTATCTGTAACTTGTTATTATAAATGAATGTTGTTCTCAGTAACAGGCCGTATATGGCCCGCGGGCCGAGGTTGAAAAACTTGTACACACACACGACCGGGGTCGGGCGAGCGCGTCGGCAAAATGTCCTTTGGCTGGATAGTCGGTCGGCTATTTAGTCGTTCGGCTAATTCTACGGCCAGATGTCACCTTGGCGAGTTGGCCCTCGGCCAGACGTCAGTCGGCTAAATGTCGTTCGGCAAGTAGACCGTGCCTGGGTGTCCACTCGCTCTTGGATGCCTTTTTTAAATATGTATTTTATCGTATCTCCCCTTGTTCCTCTTTTTACTCAATTTGTATCCAATATATATTTTGTAGTGTCTCACCACGCTCAGACAGTGACTAAGATATTGTAACGATTTGGCTTTTACTGTCTAAGTTGTGTTTACCTACTGTTCTTGAATGCATCGTGGGAGTTGAGAAAGGGACGGAAAACAGACGTGCCGGAGAGCTAAACGGACATTTTCAGTTTTTATTGGTTGTTCTTTGTGTCACCTTTGGTGGACACTAGCTGTGTTGTTTTCAAATTCCAAATAATTGATTAAAAATCTGACAAAGCGGCAGATTAGTAATAAGTGCATTCTGGAGTCCTGTCTTTGGCAAGCAGGCGGTTCCAAGAACTGGCTTTGGGAAGCGCAGGGCTGGAACTGGCATTGGTGAGCAGGGAGCCTGAACTGGCGCTGGTGAGTGGAGTGCGGAGTCAGGAGCTCGGATCTCGATAACCGCCCCACTCCACATTTGTCGCCGCATGACCGTCATCCTCCTCCGCGACTCGTCCCAAAAAGAAAAGATAAAAATGACTCCCCAGTTATCAGTGAGCGCTGGTTAAAACTCACACCCGAGTTTCCATGCCTGCCACCTTGCGAGGAACCCATATAAGGCCAACCGGGAGCCCAGGTAGGGGTCCGTGGAAAGTGTCCGGGGTAACTCTCCTGGAAGGTGTGTCGCAAACAAAACAGGGCCAGGAAATAACTATCCGAGTCCGAGGTCAGCAGGTTAACCAGCTCCAGACCGTCCTGTTATGATCAGGAATGGATTTGGACCCAGTCGCGGGTAAGCAGGAACATCTCTCATAATCCAGGAAGCATCCGCGCCAGCCCATGAAGAGACAAGGGAGTGGTCCGGTGAGCATCCGCATCAGCCGATGACGAGTCGTGGGAGTGATTGTTCTGGCGGGCGTCTGTGCGGGCCAGTGACGAGGCGTGGAAGTGACCAGTCCGGGGGGTGTCCGCGCTAAGATGGCCGGTCGGGAGTGGTCGGTTCGACGGGCGTCCGCGCCGAGGTAGCCGGTCGGGAGTGGTCGGTCTGACAGGCGTCCGCGCCGAGTTAGCCGGTCGGGAGTGGTCGGTCTGACAGGCGTCCGCGCCGGCCGGTGACGAGGCGTGAGAGTGACCGGTCCGGCGGGCGTCTGCGTCGGCTGGTGAAGAGGCGTGGGAGTGACCGGTCCGGCGGGCGTCTGCGTCGGCTGGTGAAGAGGCGCCGAGGTTGCCGGTCAGGCAGTCATCCGCGACGGCCAGAGACGAGGCGTGGGAGTGGCTGAACCGGCAGGCATCCGCGCCGAGACAAGGCGTAGGCGAGGCCGATCCGGCGGGTGTCAGCGCCGGCCTGAGGAGAGGTGTAGGAGAGGTCTATCCGGCGGGCGTCCACGTCGGCATTTGGAGAGGAGTGGGAGTAGCCAGTCCGGTGGGCCTCCCCCTGGTCCTTTAAATGCTGGCCAAGCCCCCTGCCCTTAACAGACCTACAGACATCTCTGAGGTGCCCGCACCACGGTGTGTCCATTATAAACTCCCTAAAGATTTTGGGGGGATTCTCGCTGAATCCATGTGGTCGGGGGGCTTTGAGAAGTGTGGCTTCCCGCTGGGTCCATTCTGGTCTGAGCGTCGGATATTCTGTTAGGTATGTGGGAGCATGAGGCATGATAGGACCCAAACGCAGGTTAAGCAGGTGGGGTTGATAGTGCAAAACTTTAGTCCTTCTCAAAAGTTGTCAAAATAACAAGGGCTTAAAAAACTAAGAACAAAACCACCTCTTACTGGGAAGACACAGGTACATAGCGAGAGTACATGGAAACACGTGGGCACACATGATCCGACAAGGAATGACAAATACACAGGGTTTAAATAGACAGACATGGGTTTATGAGACAATGAGAAACACCTGGGTCACACAAGACGCAGCAAGCACTATATACACCAGGGGTGGAAAATAACAGTCCGAGAAGAAAAAACAGGAGAAGAAGATATAAAAACACAGTCCCTACATTACAGTTATTCATCTATTGCGGCAGTTCTTGGAACCTATCTGCTGATATTGATCAGGTTTGACTACATTTTTTTGTTAAGCCCTTCTGATTTTTTTTTAATATAAGTTACAGGCAATTCTACTACAGTGGTACCTCGAGATACAAGCTTAATTCGTTTCGGGACTGAGCTCGTATGTCGATATTCCCGTAACTCGAATGATCGTTTCCCATTGGAATGGACTAAAAAACAAATTAATTTGTTCCACCACTCTGAAAAAAAACACATAAAACAGGATATTGGATTGGATTTTTTTTAATTTCTTCTAATTCTCCATCTTTTAACAAAGTATCACATAACTAGTGGTTTAATATTACTGAACTGGGTTTAATAGAACTAAAATTAGACGGATTTTGCGGAGGGTAGAGAGAGAGGAACAGAAGAAGACTTTCCACGGCAACGCACTCGTAACAGAACAGACAAATTTAAATTAACTTGGATTAATATATACAGACACTCAAACAAATGTTTGATGTATTAACAAAACTGAATTCTAATTCTGAAATTGTTTTAATTTGTTCTAGCTTTGTTCTCCAGGTTTCAGCGGGAGTTTTTAAATTGAACGCATCAAGGGTTATTTGTTTTTGCCTTCCCTTCAAAATATTTCGAAAATGATGCTCACAAATGTCCCCACAATACGCGCGACCACTTGCCAGATTGTCATTGTGCCTCTTTTCTACAAAATCAGAAAACTCTTGACTAATGGGGGAAAAAACGGGAAAATGTAACACTCCGCCCAGTGCTCGTTGATATATTTTATACACGAAAGATATTTGGCATAAAAGACAGCGCTCTACAATAATAAAAAGCCTCTCATCTTGGCCACCTGGCTTTCTCGCATCTGGAAATTTTACTCGTATCTAGTGATAATTATTTGCTCGAAATTTTACTCGTATTTCAAAATGCTCGTATGTCGAGGTGCTCGTATGTCGAGGTACCACTTAGTACTTAGTTGTGACGACCCTTGAAAGCATAAGGTTTATGCTGCTGCCAATGTTGAAATCATCTTCCGTGTTAAATAAAACGGAGAGTGATATTCCATTGATAGATCTGAAAATATAACTTTGGGAGCAGGTTAAGAAAGAGTGAGATCAATTTATTAGGAAATAGTTTTATTACCGGACTGCAAATTGGGGAGAGCTCAACCAGCTGCAAACACTCACACACAGTCTGTCGTCCTTGCCACCCTCTCTCTGAATGAACAGTGGGTCAGTATTTATATAGGAAGACATGGTAATATTTCTAAGACAGCGATGTAGGAGAATTTATGTAAATGAAACCTTGGGCTAATATTGTAAGAGATTTCCAGGTTTAAGTTGTATGCAAACATGATATTTTTATAGCTCACACAAACTGCTGCAGCCTATCTTGCATGATTCGAACAAAAAATTACAAAGCGAGTTGGCCAAATCGCACAATACAACCAAACAATTGCAAACGCTGTTAGCCAGCCTAGCTTACATTTCGCGATGTGAACAAACAATTGCAAGGCCAGCTAGTTAGCCTATCCTATATTCCACTGTTTTAACAATCAGTTGTAAAACCAGTTTGGCCACGTGACTCGACATGGACAAACAATTATTAAGCAGGTTGGCCGGTCCATCCCACAAATCCCTCCTTTTGTGACTATAAAAATATCGAAACTTCATTCGTTAGTGACACTACTTTTAAAGGAAATTCTTCACAAATCACTTCAAACTGGAGTTTAGACCGACAATAAAGGGGTGAAAACCCTCACACAGTCGAGGGAAAATTCCTCCCTTTACCTCCCGCTTTGGTTGATCGCCTGGTGTCTCAGAATAGTAAAGACATTTAATCAGTGTCACACAGTAGCACAACATCAGGGTCAGATTGGGATATGAATTGTTGCATGGGTATATGAGTTAGCACGAGTTGTGTTTACAGAATCACGGTACGTTGGACTGTGTTAATGCTACATTTGATCAAGCCTGAGAAGCAGGGTAAACAACAGGTTAGGATTACAAGCACGAGAGCAATAACAGTTACAAATGGTACTACAGCTTTCAAAAGTGTCAGTGTCCATGAGTCTGAGAGGAACCAGTCAAGCCATCCTCGTTATGGAACCGATCTCTGGTCACAGCGCATGTTCCTCATAGCAGGGCATCATGGACCAAGCAGGACGCGCCAGCAGGGATTTGGCGCAGCACGAGTCTTCCACCACGGCACACACACCTCCCCGCTGGGCGGCCACTCCCTCAAGAGCAAGCCAGCCCTGGACAATCACCTGGGCCATGGCGACTACCCGAGCCTCTCGGCCTTGCTGCAGCCGGACTGACGCGGCGACACAGGCCCGGAACCTGCGGTCAATGGTCTCCAGACGCAGGGCGTTCTTGGCCGCTCCCACCCAGGGGAACAGAGCCATCAGGATCTTGGAGGAGACTGACCGGTGTTTGTGTTTGAGTGGGACATCCGAGCCCCACACTGCATCATGGTCATGAGCTTCAACACTCGTTCATCCGCTATGACGGTGGTGGCCAACTTAGTGAAGTTAGCGGTCAAAATCACACGCCGTCCCCACGTTGAGATGGCCGCTCCCACCCAGGGAAACAGAGACATCAGGATTTTGGAGGAGACTGACCAGTGTTTGCGTTTGAGTGGGACATCCGAGCCCCACACTGCATCATGGTCGTGAGCTCCAACACTCGTTCATCAGCTATGACGGTGGTTACAACTTGTTGAAGTTAGCAGTCAAAATCACACGCTGTCCCCATGTGGATATGACCAGCACTTTCTTTTTATAACCTTGACAAGTACCGGGTCGCTTGGGGACAGGACCTCCTGTGTGGGAGACCGAGAAGATGTCGGGATATCATTTGCATTCATCACAGTTCTTTCTTGGAACATTTTGCATAACCACTGAGTAAGCGAATCTGTTTCCCCTGTCTCCTCCACCACCAGTCTGAGTCTTACTTTTTCATTGGTTCTTTCAACGGGTCCAGCACTTTTGGAGCGTCAGGCGCAATGATACCTCAGGTCGATTCCAAGATGCCGTCCGATAGCTTGGGTCACGCAGCTAACGAAGCAAGTACCACCATCACTCCAAATGACGCGTGGTATTCCATGGCTTGGAATGATCCTTTTGCATATGGATTTTGCAACTGCCCTGGCGTCCGCTTTCTTGGATGGATATATCTCAACCAATTTGGTCAATGACCACCAGACAGTACCTGATATGCCACCTTGGTTCAGCTCAATGAAATCCATGTTCAGAACCTCGAAGGGATATGTCCCCGTCTGCCTTGTTCCGCGCTTGGATCGTTCAGAGTTGTGTTTATGATAGGTCTGAAAGTACAACTTCAGGAGCAGGTTAAGAACAAGTGAGATCAATTTAAATAGGAAATAGGTTTATTACCGGATGCAGGATGGTTGGAGAATGCTCCTACAGCTGTGAACCTCTCACAGCCTGCCTTCCTCGCAATTCTCTCTGACTGAACACTCGGTAAGTCTTTGTATAGGAACTCAGGTTAATGTTTCTAAAACAGTGATGTATTTCTAAAACAGTGATGCATGACAGAGTTTATGTAAACAAAACGTTGGGCTAATATGGTTAGACATTAGCAGGTTTAAGTTGTATCCAAACACAATATTTTTATAGCTCACACAAACTGTTTCGGCCTATCTCATATTGGGTGTTTAAACAAACAGTTCCAAAGCGAGTTGGCCATATTCCACAATACAAGGAAACAATTGCAAGGCCAGCTAGTTAGCTATCTTACAATTCGTGGTGCGAACAAACAATTGCAAGGCTAGCTAGTTGGCCTATCTTACATTCCACTGTCTTAACAAACACTTGTAAAACCAGTTTGGCCACATTGGCTCAACATGAACAAACAATTGTTAAGCCAGTTGGCAGGTCTACCCCAATAGTTTACAGCAGGTGAGAATTTTTTTAAAGTAAGTTTAGAGACCTCTGGGACTATTATATCCCTCCTGTTGAGACATGGTTCCTCCCATGGCTCAATTTGGCAATTACAAGGATCGTGGGATGCATGGTTTCTTTGCATAGAGGCCGTTCTCGCGTTGAGTGGCTCCCTCCGCCTCCTACTGCAGCTTTTTTTTCCTGGTCGTTTTTTAACCCTTTGTTTAGTCTCAATTGAAACGATTTCACCTTTTTTTGCACATTGAGATAATAAAACCAATCTAAAAGAGTTCCCAATGGTGTTATGGCATTGCTTGCTGAGCAATAATCTTTGCAATCCATATTGGAGTCGTTGCCGTTTCGTTGTATTGCGTCAGAAAGTTTATCTCACCCGTCTCAAACGTTTCAACTGAGAGAACCTTCTTGCAGTGCAAGGGGTGGATCCACATCCCCCTCTCGGCTATTTTCACATCTGTTGGTTGGTCAGCAACGCTTAGAATGGACATTCCCACTTTAAGGCACCACCTGGCACTCCCGCTGGTCTGTTTCCTGTTGAGAAGCACAGTCTCTCTTTGCTAACCCAAATTCAATGCGTAGATTTTTTTTTTAATTGAATCAAAATTCAATTTCGCAGAATAGATTATTTGTTCCTCCACGTCAAGTTTGACATTTGGAGCTGCTGCATTCTCATCAAAAAATTTCATTTGACGAAATATTTTTCCCATAATTTTTCACCACCATTCCTTAAAAAGGGCTTATTGGTGATTTCAGAAATCAATTGCAAATTTCCAAATCCTTTTCCACCTTGATATCTGATCGATTGATTATATCTTTGTGGTCAGCCAATCAAAAACACGAAGACAGACAACCATTTACGCACACTCATAATCTGACATCAGTGGTCTGCAAATTTGCTGTCCTATCAGCAATAATCATTCCCAAAGGAAATAGGTCAAGGTAATTTGGTTGAACTTAAATTCAATGCAATCCGTAATACCATTAATATTCTAATAGGTATTAATATGACCCACGCTAAAGCATATTTCACCCGCTCAGGCCAAACCAGGGAAATTATGCCTCTCCTAACTCAATTATTTTATCTAAACCAGCAGGGTACAATTTGGGTGCCATTATCACTATCAATCAATGATTCTTTGGAATTCCATATAATGCACTGTCTTTGTTTTTTATTTCAATCTCTCTGTCACACCTTCAGCTGCTTTTCCCAAACTTACTTTTCTATGCACTAATCTTTTCTTTATGCTTACCAAAATATTTTCTATTCACTTACCAAAAATATTTTCTCCAACAATTCCCCTTCTACGCTCATCAAACCCTTCACATATCTTTCAAATTGGTACAGAAACCATGGCTCTCCACCCATCACGGCAGACACATGCAACCCCCCACACTACGCACCCGCACATACCTCACATCGGGTAACCCTCCGATCTCCATTCTGCAGTCCGGCAACAATCCCATCTCCTTTGTGGCTTTCCGACCCATATTAATCAATTACTTAATAGTTTAAACAATCTTTCTATTCTAAATTTACAGAAATGGATTTCAATATTTCGTGATTCACCCAATATCTGAATACACCAAGACCACAAGTCCCTGACTTTGTCTTAAGAGAGTCCTTGACTCTATTAACAGACCAAGACTATAAGTCCCTGACTTATTCTTAGCGGGGTCCCTCACTCTATTCTTGTTCTACCCTGGCTGGGCGTTTGGTCGCCGGACGTTTGGTCGCCGGACGTTTGGTCGCCGGACGTTTGGTTTCCGGACGTTTGGTCTCCAGATGTTTGGTCGCAAAAACAATAAAACTTACCAATGGTTTGCAATGGCTTGCAAGTACCGTAATTTGTTCGGGAATTTATCTGGGTTTGCATAGTCCTCGGTGAGCTTTTTCAAACGCTCATTAACTGCTGTGTATTGGTTTTTGGTTTGTCTGGGCATAATACCACATGCACCCTGTTGTATTGCCCTTTCCCTGTCACGCTGCTCTAATTGGAGTTTGTGTACAAGTCGACATAAATTTGGATGGGTGACTGAGATTCTAGGTTGAAATGCGCGGTGCCAAAACCACCATCTGTAAATTTGCTTTGTCTTCTTTTTAATACGTCAAATTTACTTATTGCCTTTGGTTTTGATGTCAAAGTTCCGGGCTAAAATATGCTAAGACTTTTATTTGATTGATAAAAATTACCATATAATGTATATTTCTTGTTGGCATCAGTGAGGAAACTTGCAGTCGCCGGATTGATGGCGCTCAAGAGGTGATGGGATGTTTCCATCGTGGCGGAGTGCTAACAAGTCTGAATATGTCAGTTAAGGGGTCTTGCCAGGGATGGCGGACTTGTGGAGAAGCACTATCCAAATTCGACATACGCAGCTGAGGGTATGATGAATATTAGGCTTTTTCTCAAGTCAATGATGACGACAGTGCCTATGTCTGATTATTTTTTATTATAAAGTATTTCAGCTTTACAAGTTCCCCCATAGAGAATGAAGGTTCATTGGACACCTATGACAGATATTGGCAGCAGCTGGTGTGCTCTTATTGATATTTTGATAGTAGATATTTAGATATTAAACTCATGAATATAATTTTGAGAGCTGGTTTCAACATTAGATATTAAACAGTACTTAGGTATTAACATCCAGTAGATATTTAGATATTAAAGTCTTGTTGAGAGCTGTTTTCAACAGTACTTACTCTCTGTCACCATTTGACTCGTGACCTAAAGATCAGCGACCAACGGGGACCAAACGTCCAGGCGACCAAACGTCTGGGCAACCAAATGTCTGGGCGACCAAATGTCCGGCAACCAAATGTCTGGGCGACCAAATGTCCGGCGACCAAATGTCCGGCGACCAAATGTCCGGCGACCAAATGTCCGGCGACCAAATGTCCGGCGACCAAATGTCCGGCGACCAAATGTCCGGCGACCAAATGTCCGGCGACCAAATGTCCGGCGACCAAACGTCCGGCGACAAAACGTCCGAGTACCTTGTTCTACCTCCGTTGGTCCCGAACCACAAACTAATGTTCCACATATGTTGGTCCCCGACCAAAAAACCTTCATATTCTATGTAAGTTGGTCCCAGAACACAAACTTAATACTACCGCAGTGATAATACTCATTCAAATTATCACACTTCACGGAGACAGAAATCAAAGGTTGAACTCACGACCTTTCTCGGGTTACCCTTTTAATGGATGCTGTCGTCGTACTCCGTCGCCGCTCCGGCAATTGTTGGCTTTTGGGTCTCAGGTTTTCGGCACCAAAGTATGATCCGAAAATAGAATTTCGGGATCAGTTTAAGAAAAAGTGAGATCAATTTAATAGGAAATAGGTTTATTACCGGACTGCAGGATGGGGAGAGAGCTCAAACAGCTGCAAACACGCCCACAGTCTGTCATCCTTGCAACTATCTCTGAATTAACAATGGGTCAGTCTTTATATAGGAAGACAGGGTAATATTTCTAAGAACGATGTAGAACAGACTTTATGTAAACTAAACTTTGGGCTAATATGTTTAGACATTTGCAGGTTTAAGTCGTATGCAAACACGATTTTTTATAGCTCACACAAACTGCCAAAGCCTATCTTATATTGCGCGATTCAAACAAACAATTACAAAGCCAGTTGGCCACATCGCACAATAGAAGCAAACAATTGCAAACCCTGTTATCCAGCCTACATTTCGCGAAGCGAACAAGTGATTGCAAGGCCAGCTAGTTAGCCTATCCTACATTCCACTGTCTTAACAAACAATTGTAAAACCAGTTTGGCCACATGGCTCGACATGGACAAACAATTATTAAGCCGGTTGGCCAGTCCTTCCAACAATATTGTGTGAATAATTTCATACATAAGTCAAAGCCCTCGTAATAGTAGATACTGTAGTTCCATTTATTAGAGCAATATCTATTTTCAGAAAGTTTTCTTTTTTTTTCAGTTTTAATGTTGGTCATAAGAACTGAAAAAATGTTTTAGCCCCAGTCTAAATATCAAGATGTCAATTCCAGGTCCAAGCTAATGCCCGTGCTGCTATACTGAAAGAGCAACTCGAAAAGAAGCAAAGAGAATCTAATCAAAGAGAAAAAGAGGCATGGAACGATCATGTAAGTACTTAAACTTTGTGCTTCCTCCTCACAATCATTACCAAGGTTATCAGGTACAATCTGTTGTTAGATTGCAGCTCAGGAAGAAAGGCTTCCTGTAGCTACTGTATCAACTACCTCTAAATCCACAACCGTCAAATCTTCAACCTTGCCAGATTCTCCGACTGCTGTTATATCTATGACTGTTGCCCTGAAGAATGTTGGAGCAGTTAGTATCCATTATCACAAAGCTTAGCAAACATTTGCTTTTTTGTCATATTAGCCCTTTGTGTTTCACAGATGACCCTATTAGAAGCAAACCTTCCTGGCACAGAGGATGTCACTGTCATTCAGGTGTTTTTTTTGTTTATATTTGTAATAATCATTTGTTTATGATTTGGGGAGATAACAATGGTTATTACTTTTTTGTTAGAGTGAAAAGAAACATATCTTGAACAGACTTAACCAAAATCTAAAAGCTCAAAGTCCCGTGGATGCACTAGAATTGATAACCACTGCAGCTGGAGAGCAAAATCCTACTTTTCAACAGAAACTATTCGATTCCGAGAACCTTCCATACATTGAAGAAAGCAATAAGTGGGATCCAAAAGAACTCCCTGTACTTGCTGACTCTCAAACAGTCTTGGAGGAGTCCTGCTGCACTGAATCCAGTGAGTTGAACCTTAGTACAAACAAGCTTGCAATATTCATTTCCATCTAATATTTCTGCAACAGGTAAATTTAATTGATCTTACTCTTATAATTAATTAAATTGAAGTCCAAATATTAAAATACTTTGGCACCGCTACTTACGAAATTAGTTCCTGAAGTTGTTTCATTACTTGTATTTTTCATAAGTAAAGACAATTTTTACATTGAATTATCACTACCTCTTCACGGACGCGCTCCTACGTCTGCCAACGGCGTGCTAACCTTGGTTCCAAGATCATGGAAATGCAGCTTTCTTCTAGTGAGTGGTAGGCCAGTGAGGTGTTGGGAGATAGTCAATGAGAAAGCAACACAAAAAAAACAGACACCAGAAAGTGTATTTACGTTTTAGTGGTTTCATAACTTGGATTTTTTTCGCATCTTGGAACACAAAGTTTTCTCGCAGAGCTTTTTGTAACCTGAATATTTCGAATGTAGAAGCATTTCTAAGTAGAGGCACTACTGTATTTGAAGTGTGTCTCATATTTTTTTTTCATTTGTTTCATATAACTTTTTACTGCATTTTTACATAATCACTGATGGAAACGATTTAGCACTATTTACTCTGTTTATGAGTTTAAGAAATACTTTATTATTGCTTCATTTGATATTTGGCACTTCTATCACTAGATCATCTGCTTTTTGTTGGAGATAGAAAAAAATGGCAAGAGCAACTTCCATTTTTTCTCCCTTTATCCCAACAAACTCTAGAGGAAACCTGCCTTCCAACATTGGGTGAGTTACAATCTCAGACTAGTTAAACAGTAGGATAATTAATGCTACATTGTGGATGTTTGAAAATATATCATATCTGAATTAGAACTGGAAGTTAATGATTTAAAGCACTTCTCCAGATAAACTGGTCATGTCCAGTTTTCTAAATACAACTGTAATCACCTGAAACATACTCATAACCTATAGTCTCCATTTGTCCAGTATTTTTGACACAACACGGAGCAACTGAAAGTATGTCTGTCTCACTGAGATTCTGGCCCAGATTGGAGCCTGGTGTCACATGAGGTGTTTACACTGTTGCAAGGCATCCTTTCCTTATGATTCCACTACTTTGAACGGAATTCACGGATGGGAGAGAGAGACGGACTGAGTCGTGCATTATCGTATTGTGAGGACATGTGTGTGCATCATTTTTGGAATATTTCAAAGGGAATACAAAAGCAAACAACCATCTTTAGGTTGCATCTGAAAGTCAGGGTGGAGGCGGAGCAAACAGAGTCAATCCAGCCGAAGAAGAAAGGTATAAAAATGTAAAACAAAATTAGAATTAAGTTTAGTCTATGGCAATAAAAGGTCATTTTTATCAAACAAATAAAAGTCTTAGTATACTTTTAGCCCGGAACTTTGATGTCCGGTGGAAACATTTAATCCAAACATCCCCACTTTTATTAGTTTAACAAAATACTAACGTGTGTTAAATGAGTGCTCTTATTGATAATTTTAAAAAATTCAACATTGCTGCATCATAAGTTCTCCGCGAGAAAATGAAGGTTTATTGGACGCCTATGGCAGTCAATGGTAGCAGCCGATGTGTTAAATGAGTGCTCTTATTGATAGGCACCAGCCAATGTGTTAAAGTAGTGCTTTTATTATTAGGCAGCAGCCGATGTATTAAATGAGAGCTCTTATTGATAGGCAGCAGCCGATGTGTTAAATGAGTGCTCTTATTGATAATTTTGATATTTCAACATTGCTGCATTGCAAGTTCTCCCAGAGAGAATGAAGGTTCATTGGACGCCTATGGCAGTCAATGGTAGCAGTCGATGTGTTAAATGAGTGCTCTTATTGATAGGCAGCAGCCGATGTGTTAAGTGAGTGCTCTTATTGACAGGCAGCAGCCGATGCGTTAAGTGAGTGCTCTTTTTGATTGGCAGCAGCTGATGTGTTAAATGAGTGTTCTTATTGATAGGCAGCAGCCGATGTATTTAATGAGTGCTCTTATTGATAGGCAGCAGCCGATGTGTTAAATGAGTGCTCTTATTGATAATTTTGATATTTCAACATTGTTGCATTGCAAGTTCTCCCAGAGAGAATGAAGGTTCATTGGACGCCTATGGCAGTCAATGGTAGCAGTTGATGTGTTAAATGAGTGCTCTTATTGATAGGCATTAGCCGATGTGTTAAGTGAGTGCTCTTATTGATAGGCAGCAGCCGATGTGTTAAATGAATGCTCTTTTTGGTTGGCAGCAGCTGATGTGTTAAATGAGTGTTCTTATTGATAGGCAGCAGCCGATGTTTTAAATGAGTGCTCTTATTGATAATTTTGATATTTCAACATTGCTGTCTTGCAAGTTCTCCCAGAGAGAATGCTGGTTCATTGGACGCCTATGGCAGTCAATGGTAGCAGCCGCTGTGTTAATGGAGTGCTCTTATTGATAGGCAGCAGTCGATGTGTTAAATGAGTGCTCTTATTGATATTTTGATATTGTGATATTAGATATTTAGATATACTCTCTCTCTCTCATGATTGTAATTTTGAGAGCTGGCTTCAACAGTAAACTCTGTCATAATTTGAACCCGTTCTACCAAAAGTTCGTTCTGCCAAAAGTTCGTTCTACCAAAAGTTCGTTCTACCAAAAGTCCGTTCTACCAAAAGTCCGTTCTACCTAAAGTCTGTTCTTCCAAATGTCTGTTCTACCAAAAGTCGGTTCTACCAAACGCCCGGTGGACCATACGTCCAGGGACCAAACGTCTTTCGACAAAATGTCCGAGTACTGTTAATTTATGGTGAATTAGAGCAAATAAAACATTTTTCCAATCCGATATCCTGGTTTTCGTGATTTTTTTCAGAGGGTTGGAACAAATTAATTTGTTTTTAGTTCATTTTAATGGTAAACGTTCGTTTGAGTTATGAGAATATCGACGTACGAGGTCAGTCCCGGAACAAATTAAGCTCATATCTCGAAGTACCACTGTACTACAAAGTGAACGACTTTCGGCCCTGCTAGAACGGGCTCTTTCCGCCATCTGGCGGATAAACACAAGTATTACATATATTCTGTCAATTCCAAGACTTAAGCTCCATTATCATTGATCAATGATTAATACAATTTGCTAAATAATTAAAAATACAAATATGTTTTCTTGTGTCCGATGGCACGAGTGGTTAGTTAGTGTCGCGGCCTTACAACTCTGGGGTCCTAAATTCAAATCCACGTCATGTCCATCTGTGTGGAGTTTGCATGTTCTCCCCGAGATTGCGTGGGTTTCCTGTGGGTTCTCGGGTTTCCTCCCACGTTCCAAAAATATGAAGAGTAGGCTGATTGGACACTCTAAATTGCCCCTAGGTAAGGGTGTGAGTGCACGTGGTTGTCCGTCTTCTTGTGCCGTGCGATCGGCTGGCCGCCGATTCAGGGTATCCCCTGCCTCTGGCCCGGAGACAGCTGGGATAGGCTCCAGCATCCCCCAAGACCCTAATGAGGATAAAGCGGTTCAGAAAATTAGATGAGATAAGATTTTAAGTATCGGCCGCATTCACTTGCGTCGTGATGTCACGACGTCATCGTGCCATTTCGACGTCAATGTGCATGTCAGGTTTTTATTTGCATATAAGCCGTAGCCTCAATTCAGTCATTTATTATGGCCGATAAATGCGGCTTATGTGGGAAAGTGGTTCAGAAAATTTAGATTTTTCCTTGTTTATCACTGCACAATACTTACAACAATTTAAGCACAAATTAATTATCTATACAGTAACAAGAAAATCACACAGTAAACAACCATTTTATATCAATAATTCAAGTGGGTATCTCTGAGCCTATGTAGACGATTGCAAATCCTTTTCCAAAAAATAAATATTGGAAATGCATATCTCTAATGGTGGATTAACTATTATAACATTCTGCAAATTCATATCCTGAAATCAACAATTTCTTAGATAATCCAAACCAGAGTGTTGCAATTAGTACATCTGGAGAGGATGTGAGTTTGAAGAAAAGGACAACTGCCAATGTTGAGGTGGAGGCACAGGTGGAACATGTACCAACAACAGATGGGTCAGACCCAAAACAGTTAAGTGAAATGGAAGCACACATACTGCCTTCAAGTATTGCTGAGATCCAGGGTGTGTATTTCATTTATTTATATGTTGTCATGTGAGTAATACATACTAAGTAGATTGTTAGTACATTAATAATCTGCATTTTGCTAGATCCAAAAGATGTGGAATCAAAGCTTTGGGAGGATGTTCCTGAAGTGTCACACACTTCAATGGGCCTGCATCATGCATGGGAGAAACAAGACCAACAGCCATTGTAACTATCAATGTTTTAATCACTGTAAAAATACAATGTTTTGTAATAATGGTTATAAATTATTAATAGATAGTTTTTTTGTGGCAATTTCTAGAGTTTACACCTTTTGTCTTTTTTATTTTTATTTAATTTTTACATAATAGAAGATGTACACATACGTACAGCCTGGGGGATGATTGGATTTTTTAACCCTTTCTGTCACAACAAGGAGGTGAACACACAGGTGGATTCAAAGTCATGGGGCTGGATACGATGTAATTTGCTGATAAAGGTTTATTGACCTGGACGGGCCTGTGCTCTGTTTAGTGTAATAAAAAAATCAAGAAATTATTGGCTGAATGAGGTGTAAGCAATGAAGAGTTGTTGTTGGGATAACATTTCCACTGTATCAAATAAGAAGGGTTCATTTTATGAAGAGGAGTTAAGAAAAGTACTTAGTTTTATCTGAAATAAGAGCGTCATTGCATTTCCACAGGTCATCACTCCATGACGGAGAAAAAAACCTCTTGTTCAGTTGCACACAATTTGCACTCAGGTTTCCTGCATGGCTGTTTATGTGCTTGTGTTTCCCTTCTGAACAGAAGTATATCTTTTAGGTTGCAGCGTAACCCAGTGTCAAAAGTGTTATGGAACGCATTATTTAATTTATTTGTGAGCTTGTCAATTGATTCTGCATAAATAAGAAAGGGAGCAATGACCATGGCTAATAGCTCAAGATAATAATAATAATAATCAGACATAGGCTTTGTGATCATCATTGACGATGATGATGAGACACATTAGTCGTTTAGGGATTGATGTTGTGGTTACTATAACTCAGATTTTAGACTGAAATATTACATTGAACTAGATCTTTGAATTTAATAGTAGCGGCCGGACATGAACCTAGATATAAAAAAAATCTGTCATATTGCCATTAATATAGTAATGAATTAATGTACTAACTCCGCAAAAACAAAAACATCAAATATAGTCTAATATGCTGCACTAAAATGTTCTGATTGGATGATTACATAAATATTTGGGCATATTCAAAATATATTATAATATATTTGGCCTGGACTATTTTGCAGTTTCTTTTCTTGTTGCCATTTTTGGAAGTGACCTAGGATTTAACAACAAACCTATGCATGAACAAATATTGTTCAATTGTTGGCCTAAATTATCTGGAGGGGGCAGCAACAGGAAAATATGAGCATAAACAATCAAGGAGCTCCATCTTGTGGCACAAGTTCTCCAATCATCAATCAATCAGAGGGAATTCATATATAACGCCGATTTAATGTCTAAATATGTTAGACGACAGTTTGTCTCCTAATTGCTCCATATAAAACTTCCATACTATAGTTTGCCTGTTCTTTATTCACACCACCCAAAAAGGTGAGCACCACAGACTTTTTAGGTTTCATTGGGACCAAATGAGGCAGATGTGAATACCCCCAATAGTCATTGATATCTATTGCATAATCAGCATAAGTGATCTAGTCTGCAAAAAAAAAAAAACCTTACATTCATCCAAGAAGCCTGGATATGTGCCAGGGGGACAGTTGATAACAGCAATAATGAATGGCTCTGGGTTACAGATCTCGTACTGAGAACCTCAATATTTTTAAATTAATTATTACTGCTAACATTGAAAGCACATTACAAAAAGAGGGCAACACCACTCCTACAAGACTACAAAACACGAAAGACCACCAAGTGTGGCAGAGATGCGTCAGTGAATGGTAAGATTAGTAACTAATAACGCCTCAGGTGAGGGTATTCACACAGTAACTCATCTTCTTCCGCTACTTTTTGCCAAATTATTTACAGTTTAATAAGATCACTTTGTCTAGCGCCCGTTTACATTTTTGCGTAGCTGTGTATTTGGCAAGGGATTTTCGCTGCAAGGATTTGGTCATTATTAGATAATTCACAATATTTCATTTTTCCCCTCCTCTATTGGTGCCTTCAATATGAGCAGCTCTACTAGTCATATACAAGAATAAGACTACAACTATTTGATGTTTGGGATACTTGTTAGATATCAGTGGGAACAATATAGTCAGATTGCTTCTCTTCTTGGTACCAGATACGAATATGGGATGTGTTTTTCCTAACCAAAAACCCTGGATGACCAATGAAACACAGGCCCTCATCAAATGCTGTATCACCGCCTTCAGATCAAGGGACAAGATAAAATATGGAGCTGCCAGAGCAGAGCTGAAAAGAGGCATCAAAAAGGCCAAGGCAGCATATACTAAGAAAATTGAGCAGCACTTTACAGAAAATAACCCAAAGATGTGGCAGGGAATACGACATTACCAACTACAATAACAATAATATGTCTGTCAATGCAGATGGTGCACGGTCTACTTGCCGAAAGACATTTAGCAGACTGACATCTGGCCGACGGCCAACTCGCCGAAGGGGCATCTGGGCGAACGTAGAATTAGCCGAATGACTAATTGGCCGACCGACTATCTAGCCAAAGAACATTTAGCCGACTCGCTCGCCCCGCCCCCGGTCGGGTTTGTACATGTTTTTCAACCACAGCCCGTTACTGATAACAACATTCATTTAAAATAACAAGTTACAGATAATAACATTCATTTAGAATCACAAGTTACAGATAACATTCATTTAGAATAAAAAGGACATTTATTCACGGCCAAACAAAGTAGGCATTACAGTACTATAATTTACACCAGCATAGAAAACATTGAGATTAATGAACTAAATTAATGTTATTATCTGTAACATGTGATTCTAAATTAAATTTGTTATCAGTAACGGGCCGTATATGGCCCGGGGGCTGAGGTTGAAAACTTGTACACACACACAACTGGGGGTGGGGCGAGCGCGTCAGCTAAATATTCTTAGGCTAGACAGTCGGGCGGACAATTAGTCATTCGGCTAATTCTTCGTTCGGCCAGATGCCCCTTCGGCGAGCTGGCCGTCGGCCAGATGTCAATCGGCTAAATGTCTTTCGGCAAGTAGACCGGCCACGAACGCAGATGCCTCAATAGCGGAGGAACTGAACCGTTTCTTTGCCCACTTTGAGACTGACGAATCAGACCCAGTCTCAACACCGCCACCGCCACCCTGCAGCAATACACTAAAGTTCCGGGAACAGGAAGTGAGACTGGTAATGCGGTCTGTGAACACCAGGAAGGTTGCTGGCCTACCTGGGAAGGTGCTCAAAGCCTGTGCTGGAGTTTTCACAAAAAAATTCAATTGTTCCCTGCAACAATCATCCCATCCTGCCTGAAATCTGCCACCATTATCCCTGTCCCCACAAAGGCAACCATTGACAGCATGAATAAATATACGCCTCTTCTGTACTCCTGTACACATACGACTGTACACCAACCCACCAGTCGAACTCCATCATCAAATTTGCCGATGAAACCACTGTGGTCGGACTCATTTCAGGAGGGGATGAGTCAGCCTACAAAGATGAGATCAACAAACAGTCTTTGTGCTGCTCGGTGCACAATCTTGCATTGAACACCACGAAAACTAAAGAAATAATCCTGGACTTTCGCAAACTCAGCACAGATCTTGCCCCACTCCTCATAAATGGAGTATGTGTGGACAGGGTCCAGTCCTTTAAATTCCTGGGGGTCCATGTCACGGATAAGCTCTCATGGTCTGAGGTGCAGTTTTGGGGGAACCGTGCCACTTCTACTCTGTATTCCAAAGCATTAATACACGTAGAATCGAGCCGCGGCCACTTCTATTCTATATTCCAAAGCATTTATACACGTTGAATCAAGCCGCGGCCACTTCTATTCTGTATTCCAAAGCATTTCTAGCCCCTGTTCTTTAGAACTGCATCAACACTCTATGCCTTGAAGGCAGCATCCTCTGATTTATTTGTTTGAGATAGCCCATTGCGCTGGGTCATTGACAGCTCTATGTGTAACAGAGATCTTGTTACTAACTAATGTGTGAAACCACGTGTGCTCATTAACTATATACTTGAGTGCCATATTTACTCGTATATGAGCCGCCCGTGCGTATATGCCGCACCCTTAAAATTGCCATATTTTTTATTTTATTTTACAATTTCTCGCGTATGAGCCGCCCCTCTCATTGCAAATTTTCACTACCATACTCATTGTTTTAATAGGGAGTACAAATGTGTTACTTTGAAGGAAAAATCTTAAGAAAAATCATCACAAGTGGGATTTCTGAGATATTGTATGAATCAAAAGCATAGTATTAGGGTCAATATTATAAGTTAATATGCCTGTCTTTGTAAATTAAAAATATCAAATTATTCAATTTGAAAAAGAAATAAGTCTATCTTGATGCGAACCTGATGCTTTCTAATTAGAAAAAGGACAGATTGTGTTGTGGCAGCAATATTGCTTCTAATGTAAAAATATGTCAATTCTTTCTATGGTTCATATCACTCCAATAGTTTTCACTTTCTACCAAAAGATAAAATGGAACAAAAAATTAAAGTGGAATTTTGTTCTATTTCCTTTAACTAGGTTTAGACGGCAGCCCCCTAAGTAAGGCGGCTGCTGTGGGGCCTAGGTAAGACCTAGCTTGTGCCCCGAGTGAGCAGTGACGCGAAT
>NC_135512.1:16956963-17004463 GCF_051989575.1 Stigmatopora nigra
GCCGTTCTATTTTTCAAACTTTCCCCCGTAGTGCTTTTCAATTAGAGGATGGGTCTCAAACTCAATTTACCTGGGGGCCACTGGAGGCAGAGTCTGGGTGAGACTGGGCTGCATTAGGATTTACACAAGAAAAGCACTGATAAAACATTGTCAAATATCTTTATTTTTAAACAAAAAATAATGAATGAATTAACTTAAAGATGAATAAAAAATAAATCAATCAGTAATAAAAAAATAAAATAATAATTATGAGCATACAGTAGATGTACACTGGCTGGCTAAGTAGAGAAAACTAATTATTTTTATTCCGTTTCAAATGTCTGTATTAACAGCTCTTTAAAATTTAACTTTCTGAACTTGAATGGAACATTAACCATGAAATTTTCGGAAAACGGCTTCTCTTGCCTACTTCTTGCTGCTAGAGACCTGGCAGCGCTTCTTCTCACATTGCTGAGTCACATTTGGCTTGAGGGAAGAAGCAGTGGAGACCCTCAGTAGAGCTTGAAGATGCTCATCAATAAGTCTGGACTTGTACTTGGACTTATTGAAGTTCAAGGTGGGGAAGAGCTTCTCACACAATTATGTGCTCCCAAAAAGGCACATGGTCTGCTTGAACATTCGGGAAAGTTCAGGGAAGCTTGGGGTCAACTCTCTAAAAAAAATGCCTAAGCTTGTCTGCTTCTCCACTCGCCTCCCTGAACTTGGCTTTGAGTGCAAAGTTGCCCTGCAGGTCAATGAGCTCCATTTGAAGCTCAGGCGGGTCATCTTGCACATCAAAGGAAAAGGGGTCCGCAAAAATTTGAAATGTGGCTTTGTGTGTCTTGAAATCTGCAAATCTGTGACCAAATTCCTCCTGTTGCTTCGAAATGGCATCAAGACACTTCTCGCCACTGAATGGTGTGCCTGCATCCACAAGAGCCTTGCATGCTGGGAAATGGCAAAGGTTTGCCTGAGAGAGCTGGGCTTTCCATAACACAAGTTCAGTGCAGAATGCTCTCACGTTGTCATAAGCAGCACTGAGAAGTTGCTCCTGGCTTTGTAGCTTTTTGTTCGGTACATTAAGCTCATGTGTGATATCAACAAGAAAAGCTAAGTCCATGAGCCATTTGGGATCACTTAGCACAAGAGCAGCAACCCCGTCTATCTCCATGAAGTCTTTTAATTCTGCTCTCAACTAAAAAAACCTCTTCAACACGTTTCCCCTGCTGAGCCAAGGTACCGCAGTGACGTAGAGCACATCCCCATATTCTGACTCCATTTACTTTAAAAAAGCACAGCACCTTCTGTGCTTTAAGCCCCTGGATTTGATTTGGTTGATGTATTTCACAACGACAGACATCACATTGCCAAACTTCAAGCATCTGCTGCAAAGGGCCTGCTGATGGATAATGCAGTGCAGAGCTATGGCCTCCTCCACACCCTCCTGTTCCAGTTTTTTTTTTTTAACAAGTGCTACCAGTCCATTCTTCCTCCCTGTCATTGATGGGGCTCCATCAGTTGTTATTCCAACAAAGCTCTTCCATGGCAAACCGGCATTCTCTATGGCATCACACAGCTGGTGAAATATTTCCTTAGCGGTGGTCTGGCCATGCATTGGAACTACTGAGCAACTCCTCCATCACTTCAAAATTGGCATCTACACCACGGACATATATTGCGAGCTGGGTAGTGTCTTTGATGTCTTTGGTCTCATCAAGAGCCACTGAATATACACTGAAACATTTTGTTTTCTCAAACAGTTGATCATAAATGTCACTTGACAGGTCAGAAATGCGCTCTGCCAAGGTGATGGCAGAAAGGCTGATGTGGTTGAACTGACTTTTATTTTTTAGACGGACATTATGTGCAGCCTGTAATATGCACTTTTTGATAAATTCACCTGTGAATGGCTTTCCTGCTATAGCAATCAACTCACAAACGGCGTAGCTAGCTTCGACAGCTGCATTACTGTCTTTGGTAGCCTTGAAGAAATTCTGTTGCCTCGGAAGACGTGTTTTTAAGACTGGCAACCAACCTGGTTGGCTCTCTCATCTCCCTGGTATTTTTCGTACTCCTCAGCATGTCTCGTAATACAATGAGGTTTCAAATTGTATTCCTTGTGCACCGCAACTTTTTCAGTGCAAATGAGACACGTGCCCCTGTGCTCAACAGAAATATTTTACTCCCCATTTTTTTGTAAACTGTCTGTGCTCATCACCGACCTTTATCTTCACGGCAGGCTTTGAAAGAGACATCTCTGGGGCTCTGTAATATGTGTTTTCACTTGGAATGAGTCTCGGGTTGAACTTTAACATTCAGTCACGCGGGTCTGTGGCGCATGCACACTTTCACTCTCCGATCCTATTGGATTACGGCAGTTCTCCGAATTTCTCAAGTGTCATGTTAACGCACTTACTGTTAAGTTTCAGTTTCACTCGCGGAGATGGCTACAGACAGACACAGGCTGGATCACGTATCATAGCGCCTCATTCGGTTCTATGCTGGGAGCAGCGGAGGACTATGCACGCCGAGCGGAGTGATAGGCTCAACGGCTTCTCCTCCACCCAGCTGATTGGAGGAATGAATGAGTGAGTAAGCCAGGCACTGGACAGCCCGGCCAATGTCCCGCCCTCCAGAGCCATATACCTCATCGTGATTGGTTCATTCAGCTCCAAACACAACAAGTGTCATTCATATCAATCTTGCAGGCCGCACAAACATTAATCTTTAATATTAAGACGAGGGCCGCAAATTATCGAACCGGGGGGCGAGTTTTAGACCCCTGAATTAGTGTTCCGCTATATTTTCCTAATCAGAATTTTGAGAAGATGCGGTAAATTTTATGGATGAAACAAGAAATTAGGTAACATATTTATTTACCAAAAGGCACAAATATAAGGTGATTAGTGGTAAGTAATTACAGATTGACTGGTGAAAATCAAGTGACACGTCCCTGTTGTAGCTGTCCTCATCATTCACATCACTTTACGCATCAGCGTCAAGTGTCTGAGTGAGTTAAGCTCCCGCTTGTTGGAGAAGTTGCAAATTAGTCTGAATCAGGCCGTCTGACCTGAAACAATCAAGAGCAGTTGGTGCTTGCATGTTGCCGAATTTTGGTGTAGCTCTTCTCGCCGTGCAATATCCAGTTCTCGTAGAACTGTCGGACTTTGGCCTTAAATGGGGCATTCCAATAGACCACGGGGGCATGTATAAATTTAGTGCAGCCTCCTGGAATCACGGCCACATCAATATGGAGCTTCTTCTATTGCTTCTTGGTGGCATCCCTAATGTGACAACAGTATGAAGAAGGCGCTTGCCATCTGACAACCTTCTCAGGTTGAGGAAAAACCTGTATTTTACCGGCATGCCGCTCTATTTATCAAACTTTTCCCGTAGTGCCGTTCCATTTTTCAATTCTTCCTCCAAGGTGCCATTCAAATAGAGGTTTTACGGTATCACATGTGAAGTTGGTTCCTCTATGCCAGTCCGATCATCGAGAGCCCCAATCCAGTCTGTTTTGGTGGTCTGATCCAAGATGGTGGTGCACACGGGTGCAGTGGTTCTTTGCTCTCAAGTTTGGTGTTTTGTTTTCTCAATCTTATCTATCTGTTGGGTTTATTCTGTTTTATTATTATAATAGTCATATTAATTCATTTCTTTATTAAATCATTCTCTTTCTTTTCTTTGTATTAATTCATTACTTTGTTAAATCATTCTCTTTCTGTTTTTCAAAAGTGTTGAGGTCACGCCAAGTCATCTTTAACCTAGACAGCCTGTTCCAGGATGGTTATACAAACAATCCACCCAATCTGGGTCCTTGAGATTTGGTGGGCCCTTGGTGACGAGGCCAGGGCTATTCGGCCAATAACAAGAATATTGTTATCGTTATGTAACCGTGCACTTCGGGTTTTTCTGTATGTAACGATTATATGATTATGATTATATTATATGATTCTTAGGTCAAGGAGGTTGTATAATTACTCTAATCTAAATGTTGTTAGGTCTAGTCTCCTGTTTTTGTTATTGGTAAAATACTTTGATTGTTATTGTAGTCCCAGATGTTGTTTTTACTCATACGTGATGGAATGATCAACAACTCTGTAAATTGTTTTGATTCATGACCATAAGAGTGGGACGAAAACGTCTATTCGAGGAGACGTTCGGAAGTTGTAAGGTGACACTTGCTGTAACGCTCCCCTCCTAACATCTGTGAGGCAAACTTTTTCTACATTCGCCTGGATTTAATTACTCTCTTTAGGAGATATGATATATGTGAGTGAGTTCAAGATGGCGGCGCGCTCGGGCGCAGAGGCTCATTGCTCTCCAGTTCGTTCGTTGAAAAGCAAGACACCCAATTTCACAACTTACTACGGACTGACCTTTGATATCCCCAAGAACATCCGGAGACCTCTGGGATCTCCGAGGATATCCAACCCACTCAAAGTACCCCGTAGACGGCGAAGAGAAAGGAGGCAGGGGAGCGGATGCCGGGCGGCCATTGCAGCTAAGCTAAGACAACAACCACTCCAAGCCCCGCTTCCTAGTATCTTTTTGGCAAACACCCGATCCATTACCCACAATTTTTGGCGTGGATCTGCCTTCTACAGGCGAACTGAGGGAGGGTAAGTAAGAAGACAGTGAGAGGTAAGTGATACATTTTATTCTTGTTAGCATCGGTGAGGCAACTTGCAGTCGCCGGATTGATGGCGCTCAAGAGGTGAGGCGATGTTTCCATCGTGGCGGAGTGCTAACAAGTTTGAATATGTCAGTTAAGGGGTATTGCCTGAGATGGCGGACCTGTGGAGCACTACACAATTTCGTCATAGGCAGCTGAGGGTATGATGACTACTAGGCTTTTTGTCAAGTCAATGATGACGACAATGCCTGTCTGATATATCCATCACAACATATTACCAACAAACCTACAATATCCCTGAGGACATCTCGAGACCACTGGAATCTCTGCGGATAGTTAGCTCACTCAGAGTACGATGAAGACGGCGGAGGGAAAGAAAGCAAAAGTACCAACGGCTGGCAGGCCTGGCTGCTAAGCTAAGGAAACAACCGCACAGAACTCCCATCACCAACAAAATGGACGATTTGGAACTTCAGCTTGCGACCAACAGCTTTGTCAGGAACTGCAACATTAAACACGTCAACGCGCGGCTACACCCGCAAATCCCTAACGCCCCGGTATCGCTAGCTAGTCCCACCCTATACTGACACGATCGATTGAAACAATCAGGGAAAAACCTCTTTATATTTTTATATTACTTATTTATGTTCTTGTACTGAAAAAAAGCACTGCCAATTTTGTTATATGCAGCTGTGTGTGATGACAATAAAGGCTTTTGACTTGATTTGATCCATATCACCCTCTACCACACCTGAATCAAATGATCAACTCATCAGCAAGCTGTCCAGAGGCTTCATATTGATCCCGATTATTTGATTCAGGTGTGTTGGTGCAGGGAGACATGGAAAACTAACTGGATATGGGTTCTCAAAGACTGGACTTGGCCAGCCTGTTCTATGCACTTAACATGGGTCACCCTGTGGGTTAAAATGTAATACAATAATATGAAATTCTCTGAAACCTCTATCAGAACTATTAAGCGAATTAAGCACTCTGTCACCGTGTCGCCTATGTATTAGACGTGCTTCCTGCTCACAGAATATCCCATAGACGGAGTTTTCTAGTTTATTTACCCACTCACTGGACAGTTTTAAGATTACTGTTAGGTGAGATCCTTAAACTTTTCAATTTTTTAATAATTTACATTTCGTTGTCAGATGCTGAGGACATGCTCCCTTCCAGATCTCAGTCGGGTATTCAGCTCTGAGCAGGACTCCGTCATTGTTCCCGAAAATAACATTTCTTTCGATGGTGACATGGAGAATGAGGACCAATCAGAGACAGAGTAGTAAGTCAACCTCATAAATGAAACGCTTACTGTTGCCACACACCATTAAAATCAGTGTATGAATCAGCATTTTTATCGTTTTTGAGCGGGGTTTTTTTCCCCTCACTGTTTGGCACAAGTTTGTAATTAAATTAGTCCCAAATTCCCAGGCTACTGATTCCAAAAATGAGTGTTCTCATTTATGTAAATACCCCCATCTCAATGTATCGAATTTTCAGGAACCACTTTGTCGTCATTAGTGCCACGGGGGGTGCTGGTTCCAAACCAAGCTGTCTCTGGGCAAGTGTTTCACTCTCGATGCCCAAAACTGATAGCCACATAGCCCAAGCGACTTGCAGCTCTAATTCCAGCATAAAGGGCGCTACAAAGTATTAATGCAACAGAATACAACAGAATAATATTGCATGCCCCACTTTTCAGGTTTTTATGTGTTAAAAAAAAGTTTAAAATATCCATTAAATTTCATTCCACTTCACGATTGTGTCCCACCTGTCTTTGATTCTTGACAAAGAAATAAAATGTATATCTTTATGCTTTAAGACTGAAATGTGGCGAAAGGGCTGAATAGATTCAAGGCACTCTACCACGTTTACATACAACCTCATTACAGCTTATACATTTATTTGAGTCACGTCCGGCTCCATATTGTAGCAACAAGGTAAATTCAAATTACTGTGTATGTAGATAGACATGTGTATGTAGTGAATTACACTTCCATTCTTTCTTCAAAAGGTTTAGCTTTTAAACAGTACAGGGTGTTCATCAATTAATGGTGTTACTGTCTTCTGCTGGTGGATGTACATCTCTACAATGAATAGTTTGATTCTAACTGATAAGTTTACTCATCTTAAACATTGAAGGAGTTAACAAGAGCAAAGTGGTCTAATAGTTGAACTCTGACATGCTCCTTAGTGTTTATGATGATGACGGCCTGCAGGACATCAGAGCATCCATGGAGCGACTGCTGCATGAAGAAAGTGAGTTAACGGACAACCTACGACATGATGGAAAAGGAGACTTAAATGGAAATGCAACAGTTGGCAAAGACAATGACTTCTTTAACCAGATCATAGTGAAACTTGAGCAAGACAACAATCAGATCGCTCTAGTTAGTGATAATGCTGACAAATATAATGACAGTGAGGAATGCTCAAATGTTGATGAAGAAACAGTAGAATTGCTCACCAATGGCATGGGAGAAGAAAACCACACTAATGAAAACCGGCTTCATGAAGAATGGCAATCAGGTAACTTATCACAATTTTATTGAGAATAGACGTGCATTAAAATCCATGAATAAGGTTTCTATCTTGGTTAGGACTTTTTTTCCAATTTGTGAATCTTTTCACCTATAGATAACAGCGAGGAGAACCAAGAGGGAGAAACTGAGCTTTATGATAGCATTTACAGTCGCTTGGAGGAGGATCGTTTTAATTTGGAGCAACAGATTGGCTTTGAGAAGTTCATTGAGGCCTACAATAAAATAAAGGTGTGTATTTTAGACATCAATATCACCCATTCAGGCTGCATTTACTTGTCAGTTGTTAATTATGTGGTATTTTCTTGGGTATAAATATAATAAGTTGCAGGGATAAGTGTTATGATTGCGCCACATTGTCGTGGCGCGTTCGTGAATGGATTTTGACCCAGTCGAGGGTAAGCAGGATGAGGAGAAGAAAATTGGCTTCAAAGCAACATCATTAATAACTCAGAAGAGATCTTACAAAACAACGAGTGCTTATGAAACGGAAGCGATACCAAACCGGAAACAGGAGAATGAGAGGTATCGAGGAGAAAGGGAGCGTGGCTGCATGACTATAGAATCCACCCACTGACATCCAGGAACATGCAGGAATTGTGCTTGCAGGAGTATATAGGAGACGATCCGAGAATGATACTAAAACTAATTGGTGTTTAAATACAAAGTCAGGGGGTAATCACAGATTGATTGCAACTGCTCTGCCTCAACGGCAGGCCAGAAGGGATAAAACGGGGTGCTCCTGAAAATAAGACGAATGTACTCCCACTAGCACAAGTTTTTAGACACTAATCAAGTGATGGATTGTAGTCAGAGTATTCAAAAATAAATTATCAAGCGTTACGTTTTTTTTTGTCGCCGGAGGTTTGGTCGCCCGGTCTTTTGGTAGTCGGACGTTTGGTCGCCCGGATGTTTGGTTGCCGGTCTTTTGGTCGCCGGACGTTTGGTCCCCGTTTGTCGCCGGTCTTTTGGTCGCCAGTCAAATGGTGACAGAGTTTACTGTTGAAAACAACTCTCAAAAATATATTCATGAGAGTTTAATATCTATATATCTACTGTTGATTCATGAGGGGGAGTTTAATATCTAAGTACTGTTGAAAACACCTCTCAAAATTATATCCATGAGTTTAATATCTAAATATCTAATATCAATAAGTGCACTCATTTAACATACAATGGCTGCTGCCATTGACTGTCATTGCCGTCCATTGAACCTTCATTCTCTCTGGGAGAACTTGCAATGTTGAAATACTTTAGATGGTCATTTTTATCAAACGAATAAAAGTCTTAGTATACTTTTAGCCCGGAACTTTGACATTACCATAAAAGGCAATACGTAAAATTAATTAATTAAAAAGAAGACAATGCAGATTCACAGATGGTGTTTTTATTGAAGCAGTAAAACTTACATATACAAACTTTTACAAATTCTGGACAAAAATTACCAATACAAACTTACAAATTATGTACAAAGGAAATTCACATTTGGGAGTTTTTATTACAAAAAAACAGTAAAACTTACAAATTGTATCCAATGGCTTGCAGGTACTCTAATTTGTTCACAAATTTATCTTGATTTGCATTTATGGTCGACGTCGTGTCGCTCATCCACAGGAATTTGAACAAATATATATAAACTCAATCGGCATGCAATTGATAGATTTTAACATTGGAGGAAATAGGGATGTAATGGCTGTAGCAGTGTGGAGAGTTTTCGCCGGCTCAGCCGCACGCACGTGATGTGTGTTAAATGAGTGATCTTATTGATATTTTGATATTAGATATTTAGATAGTAAACTCATGAATATAATTTTGAGACCTGGTTTCAACAGTACTTAGATATAAAAGTCTCATGAATATATTTTTGAGAGCTGTTTTCAACAGTACTTATATAAAAAACTCTCTCTCTCATTAATATATTTTTGAGAGCTGTTTTCAACAGTAAACTCTGTCACCATTTGACTGGCGACCAAAAGACCGGGGACCAAACGTCCGGCGACCAAATGTCTGGCGACCAAACGTCCAGCGACTAAATGTCCGAGTACCTGATAGGTCTGAAAATACAACTTCAGGAGCAGGTCAAGAAAGAGTGAGATAAATTTAAATAGGAAATAGGTTTATTACTGAACTGCAAAGTGGAGAGTGACAGCTCTAAGAGTGGAGTCCTGTTCAACGCGATGTTCTTGCAACTCTAGTCGAATGACCTGTGAGTGTGTCTTAAACACAGGCAAAACTGACAGTTGTCACTAGGACTTTGGACAGATACGTTTCAGTCATTTGCTGGCCAAAAAGTAATTGATCAGTGTCGGACAGTTGAGTATTTGTGCTGACATGTCAACCCAATCACAAGACTAAGATTGATTATTCAGTCAGACAGTTGGGTGACATGTCAGCCATTAGGATGACTACGATGCTGTCATACTTACAAAAACGAATACAATATGAACAAGCATTTGCAAAGAGACTTTGTCTAATCTTACAGTACCGTTACAGAGATATATTACAATTGACATTTTGCATTAAAAATTATTTATCGAAAGTTATGCCTATTTATAATTGAAACTGATGACATAAGGAACAGGTGTCAAACTGATTCGACTAAGGGCCAAGTAGGTGTAGGTTTTATTTCCAATGGAAGCAGCGCAGACAGTTCGACCAATGCGTTTTTTGCTGAAACAGACAGCATTTGTCTGCAATCAACTAATTATAGTTGAAAGAGAACACATTGGTGCCAAGGTGTCATCTTCATTTGTTGGTAGGAAACAAAACCTAACAATAGAGAGAGAGGGAATGTTACAGCTGTCAGCCTGGACACACAGTTGGACCCCTTCTGCCGTGTGTGTCGAATGATAGTTCCATGTATCGTATTTGATTAAAAGTACAATGTTCCTTTAGCACTAGTTACATAGTGTACATAGTATACTTTTTACATAGTTTCTTAATTGTGTTTTTCCTTTCTTTATGTATGATATGACAGCCCCATTTTGTAATGCTATACAGTGATACTGGTAGACTGGAAACATGATCTCCCACGATGTGGCGTGGCGTCAGGTGACGTAAGCATGATAACGAGGAACAACTCAGGGGAACAAATCAGTCGACCCGACAACGATCAACACAACTCATGATCCTTAAATAGCCAAGGAAAAGATAATCAGATAATTGCAACAGCTGATAACAATAATGACATCACGACTGGAGGGGCGACCAAGCCATTCCTGACAGTATTAGCAAAAAAACTGCACACTGCTATTTGTTTTTCACATTTCAGGCCATACGTGATGATGAAGATGACAATATTGACCTGGGCACCAGTTTGGCGTTCCGCATTTTGGGAAATGAGCACCAGCACCTGTATCCAAACATCCTTCATTTGGTGGTGGCAGATGGTGCGTATCAAGAAGGTCAGTCAGTCACAGGTCACCCTTAGAACAAAAGGAAGGAGACAAAAATGTCAAATCGACCCCAAATGTGTTATTAATCTTTCAAGATTCATGTACTCTGTAGTTGTGAAACACTTTTTTTTTTGTTCACGTGATGGAATTGGGGAGATTTTTACTAGCAACACTTTGAGGGAGAAATCAATGTCATTATGTAACTGAAGATGTGTTGCCTCAATCCTCAGTGCCATCTGTGTGGACTGATACTTGTGCCATCAGAAATATTATTTTTCTTAGTTGAATAGGAATTGCAGAAATTGGATTTGAATTACGTAACTTGAATATCAGTTATTTGATATTAATTATTGCAAAATAAAATTGATCATTAATATTTTGTCCCACTCATCATCACAATTGTCACAGAATGATGGAAACTAAGCCAGTTAGGTATGGACAGTAAGCGGGAGTACACCCTACCTGCATGGGTTGCCAGGCAATCACAGGGCACAAGGAGACAGACAATCATTCACGCACATTCTGAGGTCAATTTACAGTGCTCAACTTGCTTACCATAAATGATATTTGAGATGCTGGAAGAAGACAGAGGACCTGGAGAAAACACACAGGCATGGGGAGAACATGAAAGCTCAACAAAGGTTGGCTGTAGTAACCACCAATGTCGCTAAAAATATTTAAGAATACAGACGCTCCCCAACTTACGAACATTCAAGTTACGAACAACGGTACATACGAACATGTCTGCAAATTGCTTTTATGTCAAAAAATGTTGGTAAGTCCAATTTTGTATTGCACGCCTTTTTCCGAGTTGTGCTTCTTTCCGCTGCTAATACCGACGCCCTGCGCTGTGAGAGCTCAGCTCACCTAGCATCCACCTTCTGCCCAGTTCGTTTGCACTGCGCAAGTGCGTGAACGTATTTCCAGTGCGCAAAGAACCTTTTTCATTTTTATCATTAAATATCTCGTGCATCCATTATTCAATATGGTTGGTGAAAAGTGAAAGGCTTCTAGTAAGGGAGGTGCAAGGAAGAGTCAAGCAATTTCATTTGAAACGAAAGTGGCAATAATAAAGAAGCTAGATGCGCGTGAGAAAGTGGAGAGCATTGCACGGGAATACAACTTAAATCGTTAGACCGTCAGTACGATTGTTACGGCTGTCAGCCTGGACACACTGTAGGAGAGGGTGTGGTTCTTTTCCTCTACAGGTACATGGAGCTGTGACTCCACCCCTGTGACAAAGCCCTGCCCAGGCCAACACAGCTGTGACTACTTCCCCATCATCACTCTTCCAATCAAGATTAACTTCCTGCCCTTATTTAAACCCTTTTTATTTGTCAGTTCAGCCTGAATTGCTGAATCACTCTTGACTCCCTTACTTGGTTTCTCTTGATTCCCGACTTTGACTCCCTTGGCTCTCGGTGATTGTAACTGTTGAGGCACTGGAGTCCTTTCTTTTCTTAGAAAGCATATAGTTTAGTGCAAAGTAAAGTTTCATTGTCCCAGCTTCACCTGGTAATGAGTATGTTACTCCTTGTTATATTTAGTATTTATGTTGGCAAAGTTAAAGATTTCGGGTTGCATAGGGGGACTTGAGATAAGTTTAGACACCCCGGAGTATACATATAGTTTGTGCATTTAGAGACAGTTATTCCCCTGTCCAGACTTTGATAACATCAGTTCTGACAGTGGCACCCTTATTTCCTGTATTTTGTGGGTGTTCATTTGGACACCTGTCTGGAAGGGTGTTTTTTACCATGTTTATTTGTGGGTGCCTCTTTAATATCTCGTCCTTCCCCTATGTTATCCCGTAGTCTAGGTTTTTGTGGACTTTGTTGTAAATAAAATATCACTGAAGGCTACTTGCATTGTTTGTCTGGAATCATCATTGACTGAACCCGTCTGCTGTGGTAGTTGCGACTCCCTGGTATATCTTACCCCTTATAAACAGAAAGATCGTGCAGCAAAACCCAAATATTGAACGTTGCACAAAGGTTGCAAATCAATTGAATAAGGCTATACAGTGCTACCGCATCATTCATGATGAAAAAAAAGAAAACTGTAATCGTTTTTAGACAGCTTCTTTCGGCCAGTTTCTAGTAAATCTCTCTCTCTTTCTCTCTCTCTTTCTCTCTTTCTCTCTCTCTCTCTCTCTCTCTCTCTCTCTCTCTTATGTATGTATAGAGTACTGTGTGTATTCTCTCCATTTTATTAAATAAAAATTCAGTACAAACCAATGCCGGTTACTTATACAACTCTTAAACATACAAATGCTCTTATGTAAACCTTCAATATGCTTATACAGGCCTTAAACATAAATTATAATACAAAATATAGCCCTGAATCAACTTACAGACAAATTCAAATTATTAACAATTGCTCGGAACGTACCTCGTTCGTAAGTAGGGTTAGTGTCTGTTATTTAATTTGAATACAGTGGGACCTCGGTTATCGCGGTTAATGGGGACTGAGACCACCCGCGATTACTGAAAATCCGCAAAGTAGGGTCGCCCCTTCAAAAATATTTAATTTTTTTACCCCCTGTATACAGTACACCATATACAATACGGGTAGAGAGAGAGAGTGAAATTCATGTTATAACAAAAAAACTGTAAAATGTCTGTTTACAATAACAATTGAGGGTCTAGAACACTGTTCTACCGAACTATTTACTGTATGAAAATAGACCTCCATAAAACCTGAAACTGTATTAAATTAGACCTCCAGAAAACATCACTGTATTAAAATAGACCTCCAGAAAACGTCAGTGTATTAAAATAGACCTCCAGAAAACGTCAGTGTATTAAAATAGACCTCCATAATACGTCAAAGTGTATTAAAATAGACCTCCATAAAACGTGAAAGTGTATTTAAAGTGGATTTCCTGGTTCTCGTGAAAAATGTCGAAAAAACGACTAAGTCAAACGGCGGTGTCTCAGAGAAATGTATCTGAAGATGCACTATCCTCGGATAGACTCGGGCGAATGTGCCGCTGAATTTCCTGGTTCTCAAACATTTTCTAAGTCCAAAACATTTTCTAAGTCAAACGGCGGGGTGTCAGAATGGTTCAGTCCGAAGCATGCACTATCTTCGGATAGGCTCGGGCAAAAGCCCCGGTGATTTTCCTGGTTCTCAGAAAAAAGGATGAAAGAAAAAGACTATGTCAAACGGTGGTGTCTCATAAAAATCATTCCGACGTGGTGCACGGTCCCCTGATCGGCTCGGAGCGAAAGCCCCAGTGAATTTCCTGGTTCTCTGAAAAATGTTGGAAAAAATGACTGTCAAACGGCGGTGTGTCAGAAAAATGTATCCGAAGATGCACTATCCTCGGATAGGCACGGGCAAATGTCCCTGTGAATTTCCTGGTTCTCGAACATTTTCTATGTCCAAAAAAATTTCTTAGTCCGAATTTTTTTCTTAGTCAAACGGCGGGACGTCAGAATGGTTCAGTCCGACGCATGCACTATCCTCGGATAGGCTCGGGCAAAAGTCCCGCTGAATTTCCTGGTTCTCAGAAAAAAAGGATGAAAAAAAAGACTGTCAAACCGCGGTGTCTCATAAAAATAAGTCCGACGTGGTGCACGGTCCCCGGATCGGCTCGGAGCGAAAGCCTCGGTAAATTTCAATGTAATATATATATTTTTTTTTTCCCCCCAAAAAAAACGCGAAGCTCTGAAGCCGCGATGGTGGAACCGCGAAGTAGCGAGGTCCCACTGTATATTAGTTTGAAACTGTAATAAAAAGTTGGCCTAGTAGGCGAGTGGTTAGCATGTCAGCCTCAAAGTTCTGTGCTCAATTCCAGGGAATCCTCGCTGTGTGGAGGTTCTATGTTCTCCCTGGGTTTTCGTGGGTTTTTATATTCCCGCAAAAAGAAGCATGGTAGGAAGGTTGAATACACCAAATTGTACCTAGTGCCCTATGATTGGTTGGACACCTATTCAGGTTCACCTCGACATGGACAAAGGGCAGCAGGCATGGGAGTATGTAGCACTTCCAACTCACAGTTCTGAGATCAAAGGTTTAACCCCCAGTGGATTTTTGATTTTCCTGCGTCGGGTTTGCATCTTCTCCTTATGTCTGCATGGGTTTTCCCCAAGCACTCTAGTTTTCTCCCACATCCCAAAAATGTGCATGGAAGACTGGTTGCAAACTAAATAACCCTAAATTGTACTCAGGTAACAGTGTGGGCATGAATGGCTGTTTGGCTCGTGCTCTTAAGTACGTGAATGAATAAATATTATAAGAAATGGCAAAAGAACATGGATGATGTAATTTGAATTCGGCATGGGATAGCGGCATAGCGGCAGCCGGGGCAATATTCTCCTGAGCTAGAGATTCAATTTGAATCGGGACATCTGAATAAAAGAAAAAATTATAAAGGACTTTTTTTTGGGAATTAGAATTGCAGTGTGCCATGATAATTGAGTCTTGATATTTAGTTTGAAGTTTTCAAGTTTCACAGCTTAGAACATCTCATATTTCATTTTCTGAACCGCTTAATCCTCATTAGGGTCACGGGGAGTGCTGGAGCCAATCCCAGCTGTCAGAGGCATGACCGCACGTTTGGTCGCCAGACATTTGGTCGTCGGACGTTTAGTTCCCGTTGGTCGCCGATATTTTGGTCGCCAGTCAAATGGTGACGGAGAGTTCATTGTCGAAACCAGCTCTCAAAAACATATTCATGAGAGATAGTTTAATATCTAAATATCTACTGTTGATTCATGAATATCATTTCCTCGGGAAAAAGATGCCGATGAACGTCGATTCGTCCAAAAACGTCCATGCGCGAAACGGCAAAAATTGCACTAAAATGAGGTAAAATCCACTTCCTCGCAGCATTTATTGATTAAATAAAAATGCTGAAGCTTTTCAGACATTACAACCGTGCCTGAGGGTTGATTTCCCCGGGAAAAGACAGCGATGGTTTTCAATGCCGAAACAGCAAAAATTACACTATAATGGGATAAAATCCACTTCCTAGCAGCATTTAGTGATTAAATACGAACACTGGAGCTTTTCAGATACCAGAACTGGGCCCACAATTGAAATATTATTTAGGAATATGGCCATATTTTACTCACCAAAAAATCCTTTTTAACTGTACACAATATCCATTCTCCTTTCTTTCGTTCTTTTTTTCTCTCGCCATTGAAGCTAATGCAGAAAGTCAAGCCTGTCCTGTGGTATTTCTGGCATAGTCTGTCTTGAAAATGGCTTTAAATCAACACAACAATATATTTTCTTGTGCAACTAGCTCCAGATACAGTTTGGTAGCTGTGGCTAATCACTAGCCAACATAGTTGGTGAAAGCGATGCAAGAATGCAATGACGTATCCCTACGCCCGCGACAAGGCATTGTGGTGTTGCCAACTTGAATTCTGATTGGTTAAAGCAACAGTTTTAGCGACGCTTTTTAATGCAGCAGAGCCTGCAGAACTGATTGTGAAGGCCTTGAGGCAGATTTCTGACCCTGGCAACAAATAATGGCTGAATTTTGATTGGGTAAATGCTTCAATATGAAAATAAGAATCTGGAAGCAGTGCAACGAGGAGGAAAGCAATGAAAGGAAGCTTACAGACAATTTGGAATTATTCAAGTAGAGTATTGATGTACTGTTTTATATCTAAGTACTGTTGAAACCAGTTCTCAAAATTATATTCATGAGTTTAATATCTAAATATCTAATATCAAAATATCAATGAGAGCACTCATTTAACACTCTTATTCATATTTTGATATTAGATATTTAGATATTAAACTCATGAATATAATTTTGAGAGCTGGTTTCAACAGTATTTAGATATTAAACAGTACTTAGGTATTAAACAGTACTTAGATATTAAACAGTACTTAGATATTAAACAGTACTTAGATATTAAACAGTACTTAGATATTAAACAGTACAGATATTAAACTCTCTCTCTCATGAATCAACAGTAGATATTTAGATATTAAACTCGTGAATATAATTTTGAGAGCTGTTTTCAACTGTAAACTGTCACCAAACGTCCGGCGACCAAACGTCCGATTACCGTTGGAGGCGGGGGACAACACCCTGAATCTGTGGCTAGCCGATCGCAGGGCACAGGGAAACGGACAACCATGCACACTCGTCCAACCCTGGGGGCCATTTAGACGTGTCCAATCAGCCTATCATGCATGTTTTTGGAATGTGGGAGGAAACCGGATTACCCGGAGAAAACCCACGCAGTAGAGCATGCAAACTCCACACAGATGACCATGACCTGGATTTGAACCCTTGACCCCAGAGTTGTGAAGCTGATGTGCTAAACAATCGTTCCACCAGGCCGTCCAGCTTATAACAATTTTGAATGCAATGATTCAAATCAAACAATACAATTCAAGATTACGTTATTCAGATTTTTTCTTTATTTCAACTATTCAAGTTTACCAACTCATATTCAGTTTCGAAATTCTGATTTTCTTTCTGATAGTTCAAATATAGTTCTGCTTATTCACCAATTTGAAACTTTAAAAAGTGTGTTATAGTAACACATTGTTAAAAAGGACCTCATAAGTCATGAGGTCTTTCTCTCAACCAACAGCATGTATAAATATGAAATGGAGGTGCAAGTATTTATATTTTTGTGGTACATTACACCATTTCAGAAATAATCATTCTTAAGAAGCATGTCTTTTTTCCCTTTTTTTCTTTAAGGTAACAATCTGCCTTTCAAGCCGTGGAGCCAATCGCAGCCCTGACGATTTGCATTCAATTCGTCAGTGTATGGACAAGCCTGGATGATGAATAGCTTAATTCTCACCAAGGATGTTGCTTTAACACTGAGTACTAAAACTGTTGAAACTTTCTAACAACCAGTGATTTAACTTTGTCTTTTTGGCTATTTTGTTTTCAATGAATTAAATGATTTCAGTGATTTATATAATTAAAACCTCTCATAGTTTAACATCCTTGAGCATCTTACCACAGTTACTCGCATATAAGCCGCTTTTGTCAGACAAAAATAATGATGAATGAACCAAGGGTACAACATAAAAACACGACATGCAAAAAAATAATTATATAATTATATAATTATAATTAATTTTAATTAACTCATGTGAATATGACTGCACAGACAGATCGTTAAGTAGGATATTACAAATCTTCTCTCTTCTTTAGAATGATCTGCCGTACAATTTCAGCAACTTTTGGTCGTATTTCTTCAACAGAAACTTTAGGTCCCCAAGCATCGACCACGTTTCCATCCACATCAATGAGGTATTTCCAGAAATTCCAGTCTGGCTCCTTACCAGAGGCCTCTGCATGGGATCAAATGAGAAAATTCAGATAAGTTAGGTGTTCTACATTTTTGTCCTTTCCCACACGTTTCGTTTCCAATTAACATTCCATAATACCACTATCCTCCTGACTACCAGGAAAAATGTTGACCAATCCAATTTATTTTGAAATTCCACAATCTATGTGAAGTAATTGGAATACTGCAAAAGAAATGTGGTATCATTGGAAAGCTCTGAATATCCTCTATAGAACACTAAATGCAATAAGTGGAAGATATTTAGGTTTATAAATATCCTCTAAAGATGACAAATTTGAACTACTGCTAGTAAGGAGGCTATCCCACAACACAGCTTGGAAGAAGGTATTTCTATAATTACTACAAGAAGAACAACTGACGAGTGCATACTACTAGCCACCACACAGTGAAATGTGCACTTCATTCTCATTTAATCTGACTTTTGTCTTTAACGATGTGGCACTTATACCTATGAAAACATGCAGTTATAGTAGCATGGTTTGATTTTGACCAGGGTATATCTTTACCTTAAAATACTCTTATACTCTATTATACTCGTATATTATGCTCTATGCCTTCACTGTAAGCAGTGAAGGAATGTATTAAGAAATATTAAAATGTAATTAAAAAAAAGATAGAAGGGCTGTAAAACACGAAAAACAAATAAGGGTGGACATTGCTACTGCAACTGGCTTCTGCGTGACGGCGCCATCTTCGATATATATTATGCTTTGCCTTTACTGTAAGCAGTGAAGGCAGAGAGCATAATATATGAGTATAATATGAGTATAAGAGTATAACAGTATAGTAAGGTAAAGATATACCCTGGTCAAAATCGAACCCTGCTACTATAACAGCATGTTTTTATAGATATAGGTGCCACATCGTTAAAGACAAAAGTCAATTTAAATAAGCAATATAAGCAATGTCTTAACATTGCCAGCCCTCGCAGCCTCAGCAGAACCGGGAACATCAACGGGGACACATAGAACCCTGTTCACAATCTGTTCCAGCTGCTGCCCTCTGGCAGAGGCTATAGGTCTCACAAAGTACGGACAAATAGGCTTGAGGACAGTTTTTCCCCCACATCCATCAGGACTCCAAACTTGCGGTAACACGACACACAAATCCCTTCTGTGTAATAACTTCGGGGTGAGGTAACATGAAAAGATGTTCGGCGGTGATCTGCCGCCTACTGGCTGACTGAAGGAAAGTGAAAGACAGTGAGAGGTAAGTGATCCGCTCGGGTGTTGATGCGATTTATCCATCGCAGCAGAATGCCAAATTACGAGTCTAAACTTTTCACTTATTTGGGTCTTTTACCGGGAAAACACACCTTATGGAGAAGCACCACCAATTTCGTCATACGGAGTTTCTGAATATGATGAGAATTGCGCTTTTGTCAAGTCAATGATGATGACAGAGCCTATGTCCGATTATTATAATAATAATTATTGTACAGAGATTTGTGTACTTTATTGTATGATTGGTGTTTTTTACACTCTTGGTTTGTATATAGTACATTATAAGCCCTGGTAAATGACATCAAAAAACCCTAACCCTTACATACAAGTGAGGACAAATCATCCAATGTTTTTGTTTTAATAATCAGTACAGATATGGCCCAAGAAATGCAACCTACATACGAGTTCTGTTTATCAGAGATTATAGTGGTAATAGTGGTAATAGCGGTAATAGCGGTAATAGCGGTAATAGCGGTAATAGCGGTAATAGCGGTAATAGCGGTAATAGCGGTAATAGCGGTAATAGCGGTAAGAGCGGTAAGAGCGGTAAGAGCGGTAAGAGCGATAAGAGCGGTAAGAGCGGTAAGAGCGGTAAGAGCGGTAAGATCGGTAATAGTGGTAGCGGCCGTGGCGGCGGTGGCCGTGGCGGTGGCCGTAGCGGTGGCCGTAAGGGATGGCCGTAGCGGTGGCCGTAGCGGTGGCCGTAGCGGTGGCCGTAGCGGTAGCCGTAGCAAACCAAACACGACAAAGACAGTTTTTTAACCTCATCTCTGTAGGCAGACTCATGATGAGTCCACAGTTGTCAGGAGCGGCTCGTTTGCCCCTCCCCGCTTGACAACATTTCATTGTAGCTGTGTTCAATTGCTTGATTACGTCCTGAGTTATTTAAGTGCTACGGTAGTGTTAGTCTCCGTCAGATCAACTGCGCATTATGATAACGTACCTTGACACTTATATTTTCTACATGCTTTGTTTCTGTTATTTTTGGGAGATTCAAGCCCTTGTTGTTTTGTAAGCTTTGTTTGAGTTATTAAAACCAATCCACCATGAGAACAGACCGTCTCGATAATGCCAGCATCCCCGCGAATGGGTAACACTTCCCCCGGTCGCGCCACACTACACGGCCCGACCATAAAAACAGTGGTGTGATCAGCAAATTTGATGATGGAGTTTGACTAGTGGGTCGGTGTACAGTCGTATGTGTACAGGGAGTACAGAAGAGGACTCAGTACACAGCCATAAGCGGAGCCAGTGCTCAGTGTAATGGAAGAAAAGAGTTAGAGACCAAGTCTAACAGCTTGTGGTCGGTTGGTTAAGAAGTTCTTCATCCAGCAGCAGATGGAAGAGGATAGTCCAAAGTGGGAGAGTTTGTCAGCTAAAATGTCTGGTATTATAGTGTTGAAGGCAGAGCTATAGTCAATGAAAAGAATCCTCACGTAGAGCCCATGGTGCTCCAGGTGGCTCAGTGCTGTGTATAAAGCTACCGCGACCAACTTTTCAAAGCACTTCATGATCACAGGCGTAAGTGCAACAGGCCTATAATCATTCAGGCGGTCAATGGTTGGCTTTTTAAGGACAGGGATAATAGTGGCAGATTTCAGGCAGGATGGAATGATGAATGTTCCAGGGAACAATTGAAAATCTTTTTGAAAACACCAGGCAGCTGTTCAGCACAGGCTTTGAGCACCTTGCCAGGTACTCCGTCGGGGCCAGCAGTCTTCCTGGTGTTCAGTCCGCATTACCTGTCTCATTTCATGTTCCTTAAGCTTCAGTGTACTGCTGCAGGGTGATGGTGGATGAGTTGAGACTGGGTCTGATTTGTCAGTCTCAAAGCGGGCAAAGAAACAGTTCAGCTCCTCTGCTAGCATCTGCATTAACAGACACATTATTGTCATTGGAATTGGCAATGTTTCGTATTCCCTGCCACATCTTCTTTAGTCTATTTCCTGTGAAGTGCTCCTCAATTCTCATTGTATGTGCTGCCTTGGCATTTTTGATGCCTCTCTGCTCTGGCAGCGCTGTCTTGTACCTTGTCCCTCGACCTAAAGGCAGTATTACGGCATTTGATGAGTGCCGGTGTCTCACGAGTCATCCAGGGTTGTTGGTTAGGAAAAACCTGTGTCCGTTTATTAACAGTGATGTTGTCCATGAAATTTTTGATGTAGGAAAGTACAGTGTGCGTGTAGTCCTGGAGATTGTGGTGTTCAAAAAGTTCCCAAATGGTGCTGGAAAGACAGTCCTACCGCTGAGAAAGGGCGTCCTCGGCCATATTTTTATTATGTTTATTTGTAGCCTTGTTAGCCACCAAAGTGGGGTGAATGAGGGTTGAGGGACAGGCAAAGATGGTCGAATCCAACATGGTGAGATAGGGGCATGGCTCTATAAGCACGTTTGATGTTAGAATAAACATGGTCTTGAGTTTTATCTTCTCTGGTGTGACACTTCACGTACTGATTAAACTTCGGCAGAATTGTCTTTAAACATGCTTTGTTGAAGTCACCAGCGACAATAAAGACTGCATCCGGGTGGTCAAGCTGCTATTTGTTGACAATCGCTAGCAGGAGGCTAAGTGCCGTCCTAACGTAGTAAACAGCCATTACAATCGTTAGCTCTCTGGGTAAATAGAGGGGCTTGCACCGTACTCCCAAGAGCTCTTAATGATCCTACTGTTGCAGCACCAATAATTGTGTATATACACGCAAAGTCCCCCCTGTTTTTCCCTGATTCTTTCGAACGGTCTTGTCGATGTAGCGTATGGCTGGCTAACAATACCGCGGCATCGGGATTTGCAGCTGTGTCTACGTTTCCGCGATGAAAATAATGTTGCAGTTCCTTACAAAGCTGTCGGTAGCAAGCTGAAGTTCCAAATCGTCCATTTTGTGGGTGATGGATCTGACCTTGTTCAAGAAGATACTCGTAAGTGGTACTTTCTGTGGTTGTTTCCTTAGCTTAGCAGCTAGGCCCGCCCGGCATCCGCGCTTTTGCTCTCTTTCCCTTCGCCGCCTCAGTCGTCTTCTGAGTGAGATGTCCTTTGGGATATTGTAGGTCCGTTGGTAATCTGTTGTGATAGATATATCGCATCTCCTCCCAAGGTTAATTAAATCCTTGCGACTGTACGAGAAAACAAAACACCAAACTGGAGAGCAAAGAGACGCTTAACCCGTGCGTGCCACCATCTTGTTAAACCCAATATAAATTTATTATACTTTTGTTTTTTGTAAACATTTTACATTCATCTCTTCATTTTCTATACCGTTTATCCTCACAGGGGTTGCAGAGGTACTGGAGCCTATCCCAGCTATCTGTGCCACAGTGTAAAGTGGTTGCCAGCCTCTGTACACGAACAACCTTCAATGCTAACACTCATACCGTCGTGTTAAGATTTTAATTTATAATTTCTGATCTATTAAAATGTGTCAACTTTCAATGAAAGTTTGGTCCCCGGACGTTTGGTCTCCCAGGCGTTTGGTCGCCCAGACGTTTGGTCGCCCGGACGGTTGGTCGCCCGGACGGTTGGTCGCACAGATGTTTGGTCAACGGACAGTTTGTCGAACGGATTTTTCGTCGAACGGACATAACGTCGAACTGGCGTAACAACAAACGGACGTTTGGTTGCCGGGTTCGCTCGCTGTCAAATTATAATCATGAGAGAGAGACAGTTTACTGTTGAAAGCGATCAACCAGGTAATCTCTCGCTCTCAAAATTTTAATCATGAGAGTGTTTGTAATTGCATTGACAATATAAGAGCATTAATATCTAAATATCTAATATCAAAATGATCAATAAGAGCACTCATTTAACACATTGGTTGCTTCCATTGACAGCGGTAGACATATGATTTACCTTTATTCTCTCTGGAAGAACTTACAATGCAGCATGGTGTTGAAATATCAAAATTATCAACAAGAGCACTCATTTAACACATCGGCTGCTGCCATTGAGGGCGCTAGACGTCCGATGAACCTTCATTCTTGCAATGTGCCGATGTGTTAAATGAGTGCTCTTATTGATAATTTCGATATTAGATATATAGATATTAATGCTCTTACATTGTCAATGCAATTACAAACTCTCTCTCATGATTTTAATTTTGAGAGCAAGAGATTACCTAGTTGATCGCTTTCAACTGTAAATTCTGTCTCTCTCTCATGATTATAATTTGACAGCGAGTGAACCCGGCGACCAAACGTCAGTTCGACGTTAAATCCGTTCGACCAAACATCCAGGGACCAAGCGTCCGTCGACGAACCGTCCGTCGACGAAACGTCCGTCGACAAAACGTCCGTCGACGAAACGTCCTGGTACCAATTAACAGTCATGTTATCTGTATAGATTTATATTAGGTTTCACGGCTCGTGAACCATTGTCAGACCAAATGTTCACTTCTGACAATAAGCAGTATAGAAAACTAATGAAGGAAATAAAAAGATCGCATGTCCATAAAAAACACCGCTTTATTAAGGAAAGGCGATAGTCGACTGGCCAACATGCATCCTCCACCAAGTTTGACGACCAAGGCTCCGAGTAAAGCTGGGTGCTGTTATGTATTCAAATGTATAGATGCCATGATGTTTTTGAATTGCTGCTATGATATTTTTGAATTGCTGCTATGATGTATTTGAATTTCAGAGTTTTCTAAATAAAAGTTTACATTTATTACATTTGCAGTGATTTTTTGTATGCACAAACATAACACCTGCATTCTAATGTGGAATAAAACACCTGGATGAACAGCATATTAGCCTGGTGGTGGTTTTGGTCACGTGTTATACGGTTCTATAAGCATTTTTTTTATTTTTTTATTTTTTTATGGCGCCCGGCTACTTCGCGGTTTCACCCTTCTGCGGGGGTGTCCCGGTCCCCATTAACCGCGATAAGCGAGGGAACACTGTACAGACCCACCAAACACTCATGTAATATCAATGTTGACTCACCAAGAAGGTATTTATAGAGATTATTGGCTCCCGTTCCTACAACAGCAATTTTACTAAACAGGGGAAAAGAGACTCTATACACACTGCGAACAAAGCTATCAATTTCCTTGTCACTGCCAGGTTCCTGCTGCCCAAACTGGTTGCAGGGGAATGCCAAGACATTAAAGTGATAAGGACCAAAATCCTGTTGCAGTTTCTGAAGACCTTTGTAGTGCTCCTCTGTGAAGCCGCATTCACTGGCCACATTCACAACCAGGGACACCTAAATGAATGAAAGAATCAGACACAAATCAAAACCACAGAATTAGCTCTCTGTACAGACATACTGTAAGTCGGGGTTCTCATGATGTCGATTGTGATCTACCAGTTGATCACCATGGTGCTAATGAAATAGCGCCTCAGTGTAAGATTTGATTCAGTCTGTTGGTTCACTCCAGGCCTGAACAATGTCTCCTTTGTACCGCAACATTGCAATGTGCCCAGCGAGATACTCACATTTTTAACACACGTTTATTGCAATTATCAGGCTAGTCAGGAACTTCTTATGAGTGGTGCCGACAGCCTTGTCTAACATATATGAGTTGTCACTGCAGCTCCTTAAGTCGATCCTTTAATTTTGGACACAAAGATGCTTCCTGAAACTATGCTTCAATTCGGGGGGCTGCTAATCCTCTAAAAGTAGTACTGACCACCACCAACAAAAATTTTCTTTCACAGAGCTGGTGTGGTAACGCGTAAGCATTCACAGAAGAATTATACAAATGCCAGTCTAGCCAAATAAATTAGAAATGAGTATTGGTGATTATTCTACATGCACCAACATATGTTGTGAGAACCCTAAATATATTAATACAAAAAAGGTAGAATAGATCATTTTGACAGTCATTTCTTTAGTTTATACATAATAGCTTTGTCTGTGGGCTGGAAAAAAAGCTGGATTGTGGGAGGTTGTCTCCTTGAAAAGAAGATCTTGGAGGAAAAAAGTGTAGATATAAAGTATTAAGAGTTCTCTTTTAATGCTAATGTTCAGAGACAACACAACAGGATGGGCAACATCAGGCTACAGTAAACAATTCTTTCTGTGTTTAATGTATGCACACATCTGCAGTTGTAATATATGAGATTTGTAGCGGCCGTCGCAAACAACCCATTGATTACAACAGCATAAAACTAGACAATGTGTTCAGGGCTGGCCACCATGTTGTCAAGGTTTGACTGCTGTCCATTACGTCCACCAGAACAGTTTTGTGATAAGGAAAGCAAGTTTACAGTATTTCGAATATAACGAGATTAAAATTTAACGATTACAAGGTTAAAATCAAAATATGATGAGTTAAATATAGAATATACTATTACAAGATTCAAATTGTGAAACAGTCATTTTGATGCAATTTTTTCTCTAATACTTCCATCAGCTGTCAGGCTCTTCAACAAAAAAAATGGCTGTGTTAAGACCTACCGTATGCCTGCATGTACATCTATGTATATATGTGCTTATATACATGTATGTTTATGTATATGTATGCTTATATATGTATGTTTATGTATATGTATGCTTATATATGTATGTTTATGTATATGTATATAATCAATCAATCAAAAGATGGTGCCGTTCAAGCGGGAGCCTGCGCCAGTAGCTCTGCACCAAGGGTGTCAGACTCTTATGTTTTTTCATGTTTTACAGCCCTTCTATCTTTTTTTTAAATGACATTTTAATATTTCCTAATACATACTTTCCTTGTTCTGTTAGCCTGGCATCTTTCGGCCACTTCTTTTTTTTGGGGGGGGGGGGGGGGGGTTGCGCCAGCCATGCCTACGCTGTCACACACATGGAACTAGCTGTTCCAATACGCAGCAGAAGGAGCAACACCTCGGTACCGCCGGATGTCTGGAGCTGGACAAAAGTGCTGGGAGAAGAGGCAACGCTTCTGGAGCAACCATTCCATCGTGGGATGGGATGGAAGAGCTGTTGGCCCCTACCAGCAACGGAGTCGAGGTGTTCTGCCCCGCTACTGTTTTTTTCAGCTTCACACTACTGAGTAACTGTGCGGATAAGCTTGCAAGAGCGACTCTGCATATTCTCCACCTCGGTCACAGTCTGCAGAAGTTCCCCATCTCGTGGAAGACTTCCTGTGTGTGGTTCCAGTTTTTGTCCAACTTTACAAGGTCTTTTGAGTCCGATTCAGTTACTGCAACCAAAATGGCGCTTTTTAAGCGCCAGCCGGTGGCCACGGTAGCTCTCTCCACTCTTGTTCGTTTTGTGTTTTGCTGTTTTTATGTTTAATGATTTGATGATTCCATTTACTTTGATTTGCTTTGTACTTTGTGCTTTTGCTTTGCTGTTCTGTGTGGTTCCAGTTTTTGTCCAACTTTACAACGTCTTTTTGAGTCCGATTCAGTTACCGCAACCAAAATGGCGCCGTTGAAGCGGCAGCCGGCGGCCGCGGTAGCTCTGTCCACTCTTGTTCGTTTAGTGTTTTGCTGCTTTTATATTTTGATGATTTGATGATTCCATTTACTTGGATTTGCTTTGTACTTTGTGCTTTTGCTTTGCAGTTCTGTCTAATCACCCTCCTGCTACTGCCACAATGTAATTTTCCGAATACGGGATGAATAAAGTTATCCAATCCAATATGGGCTTATATATATGTATGTCTGCGTCTGCGTGCGCGTGGGCGGGGCATGTGTATGTGTGTGTGTGTGTGTGTGTGTGTGTGCGTGTGTGTGAGTGAGTGTGTGTGTGGTGTGTGTGGTGTGTGTGTGTGTGTTCGGGCAATCTACGGTGAAAGGGGGGAGCAGCCGAACACAGTTGAAGAGCGACGCCTGAGCAGAAAAGACCAAGTAACAGTCAGCCGCAGTGGTCACCACCCGGATCTCCGATATTGGCAGAACCTGATCAACAGCGAAGAGTCCACCCTATGCCGGAGCTGCGAAATGGGGGAGGAGACAGCAGAACACGTCCTTCTCGAACGCCCGCCCGTTGGTCGATCCACCAGGGGTACGCTTGTCACCAAGGAAAGTATGGCCAAGGATCCTGTATCGATCATCCGAGTATGGAACAGATGGAGAACGAAGGTGATCGGAGCGAAGGAGGCCGAGAGCCAATAGAGGGAAAACAAAAAACGACATTGCAGTGCTCAACAACAAAAACCTTAGCAGAGCCGGGAACATTGTCGGGGACCCATACCACCCTGGTCACAACCTGTTCCAGCTGCTGCCCTCTGGCAGACGCTACAGGTCTCAAAAAGTATGGATAAATAGGCTTAATGACAGTTTTTATCCCGCATCCATACAAAACCTATGTCCAATTATTCTTGTTATTGTTATTATTATTATTATTATTATTATTATTATTATTATTATTATTATTATTATTATTATTAACATGATTAACATGATTAACATGATTAACATGATTAACATGATTAACATGATTAACATGATTAACATGATTAACATGATTAACATGATTAACATGATTAACATGATTAACATGATTAACATGATTAACATGATTACCATGATTACCATGATTACCATGGTTAACATGGTTAACATGATTAACATGATTAACATGATTAACATGATTAACATGATTAACATGATTAACATGATTAACATGATTAACATGATTAACATTCTTAACATTCTTAACATTCTTAACATTCTTAACATTATTATTATTATTATTATTATTATTATTATTATTATTATTATTATTATTATTATTATTATTATTATTATTATTATTAGCCTGCTTACTTTGTGGTTTTCACAGGGAAGTTGATAAAAGAGAGTTGCAAGCAGTCTCCAAGCCTACTTGGTAACTACAAAAGTATTATAAGGAAGGAACACAAGAAGTTTGACTGTTCATAAGAGTCATTTAAGATATCCTCCTCTGAAAACTATGATGAACTTGGACCTGTTTAGACTGCACAGTACAACAGAAAGTTTATTTCCCATGGACTTTATTTCCATGAAGAACCTACAGAGTGTTATTTGGTTATTGCCTCATCTCATTTTCTGAACCGCTTTACTCTCATTAGGGTCACGGGGGATGCTGGAGCCTATCCCAACTGACTGCGGGCCAGAGGTGGGGGACACCCTGAATCAGTGGATAGCCGAATACACGACACAAGAAACGGACAATCATGCAGTCTCACACCCAAACCTAGGGACAATTTGGAGTGTACAATCAGCCTACCATGCATGTTTTTGGAATGTGACGGGAAACCGGAGTACCCAGAGGAAACCCACGCAGGCTCAGAGAGAACATGAAAACTCCACACAGATAGACATTACCTGGATTTGATATTTGGTAATTGTTTACGTCATAAATGGTGTTTTTATTTATTTTTTTCTTTTATAGTCTGAAGAATCTACAAAGGGTTATTTAATTGTTACATTTGGGCACTCCTGCAACCATCACACTTTTGCTGTTACAAACTGACTCCAGCCCCACATCAGAGAAGGAAAAGGTTATGCGGCCCTCACAGGACAAAGTTTAATAATAATTCTGAGCAAATATAAGAACACTATTAAAATAGCAACCGCCGACGTGATGCTCTCAAGGTCCTGGATGAAAAGCGAAGATCCTCTCTGCACACTCTTGGCGCGCCAAAATAAATAGATACGATTTTAAATACGTCGTTGAGCGTTGTTGGGCTTTTTACATTTGGGCACTCCTGCGACCATCACACTTTTGCTGTTACAAACTGACTCCAGCCCCACATCAGAGAAGGGAAAAGTTATGCGGCCCTCACAGGACAAAGTTTGGGGACCCCCGCCCAAGACCGCGTTCCTGCTCCGGTTTCTCTGGCTTGATGTGATCAAAGACAGGCCTTTGTTAGCCAGATGTTTGAGTGGCAAATCCCTTTGGCACCTCTTGCAGCCCATGTTGCGCCACCTTCGCTTTACAACATCATGTCTTTACACATAGCCGGCCGCAAGAAAAGGTTCAGTTCTCCATCAAGTGCTTCTACGTGGACAACCTTTACAGAGCCTGCCTACCCTAGCAAAAGCCAATGCACTGGTAGATGAACCCTGAGACCTACTAGCTGCAGGTGGGTTCAATATACGCCAATGGGCAAGTAATGTGACGAGTGCCATTGAACATCTACCTAGTACCGCCAAATCGGACAATTTCGACCTCTGGCTTGCTCAAAACGGAGCAGACTCCACTGAACCACACTAGGTCTAAGCTGGCATTGTCAAACCGACTGTCTAAGATACTCACACAGACTCATCAAGTAAGGTGTCTCAATGCTGCAGGATGTCAGAGACATACAGAGTCTTAGACAGTCAGTACGACCCTTTGGAATGTTTCTGCCAAACACATCCAGAGCCAAAGCTGGGAGCAAGAACTACAGATTTTCCTCGAAATCAGCTTACCATGACCCAGTAGCGGGCCGTCAGGCCCTCAAGGCCTTCTCTGCTGGCCTAAGAAATATCTGAATCATTAATTGTATTTTGTCCATCAATACTTATTAAACAATTCCAAATCGTCTGTTAGCTTCCTTTCATTGCTGCCCCCCCCCCCCCGGTTGCACTGCTTCCAGATGTATGTTTTCATATTGAAGCATTTAACCAATCACATTTCAGCCATTATTTGTTGCCAGAGTCAGAAATCTGCCTCAAGGCCTTCACAATCAATTCTGCGGGCTCTTCTGCATTAAACAAGCGTTGATAAGACTGTTGCTTTAACCAATCAGAATTCGATTTGGTGACATCAAGGCCATTTTGCAGGCAGAGGGATACGTCATCGCTTTCACCAACTATGATTGGCTAGTAGGCGGACCAAAGCCAAAGTGAGCCAACCAGAGATCGTAAACTCCACCCACATTGGCAGATGGAGAAAAACAAGTGGATTTGGTTGCAGATTTGCTCACAAAGCTATTTTCCAGACAGACTTTTCCAGAAAAAAATGGATATCATTAAGAAAGGGCGGTCAACTCCAAAGCTATCAAGCCTGTTATAGCCGGTAAAAGGGTGTGTCCGCAACTTTCAGTGTGCTAACTATGAGAGCTGTATTTGGAGCAAGCTGCACAAGCTAATATATTGGTGTGTTGATTTCAAGCCATTTTCAAGACGGACTATGGCAGAAATGTGACAGGACAGGCTCGACCTTCATCATTTGCTTCGATGGCGATAGAAAAGAAGGAAGAAAGAAAGGATGGATATTGTGTAGTTAAAAAGGATTTTTGGTGAGTAAAATATGGCTATAATCCTAAATAATATTTCAATTGTGGGCCCGGTTCTGATATCTGAAAATCTCCAGTGTTTGTATTTAATCACTAAATGCTGCTAGGAAGTGGATATGACCCCATTTTCGTGAAATGTTTGCTGTTTCACCATTGATGTCCATCACAGTCTTTTCCCTTGGGAAATCACCCCCCTGGGACGGCTGTAATATCTGAAAACTCCAGTATTTTGTATTTAATTAATAAATGCTGCTAGGAAGTGGATTTTACCCCATTTTAGTGAAATGTGTCGTTTCGCTATTGACGTCCATCACAGTCTTTTCCCGGGGAAATCACCCCCCGGTACGGTTGTAATGTCGGAAAAGCTCCAGTGTTTGTATTTAATCAATAAATGCTGCTAGGAAAAGGATTTTACCCCATTTTAGTGCAATTTTTGCCGTTTCGCCATTGACTTCCATCACAGTCTTTTCCCGGGGAAATCACCCCCCTGGTATGGTTGTAATGTCTGAAAAGCTCCAATATTTGCATTTAATCAATAAATGCTGCTAGGAAGTGGATTTTACCCCATTTTTGTCCATTGATTATTTTTTGTGTGTCGCAGCTGTAGCTGCAGTTGAGGTTTTATAGCCATAAAATAGTTTTTGAGGGTTGGATTGATTCATTGAAAGGCCCTACGAGAAAATGCACGGACCGCCACTGCCACGACCGTACCTACCAGCCGAAGCAGATGAACCAAGTATGGTCAGAGAAAGTCTCTGATACTTCAGAACAAGCTCACGGCTCAGTAACATATTTAAGGACAATCAACAAACAATGTCTCCACGCTCGCTCCAAGGTTGCACCAAAGCGCTTTCCATGCTCATGTTGAAAGTGAACTCACACTGAAAATGTGCGCAGACGTTCCTTTGGACAGACTCCACTACCGATTTTCTGTGGCTGCAGTCAGTCTTGTCGCTTCAAAGTATTTGTTGGTACCAGAGTGGCCGAAATTCACCAATTCACCACCCCCCAGTCGTGGCACCATGTGTATTCCGCAAGAAATCCAGCAGATAACATCACAAATGTCTCCAAGACCTGGTGAAGCTAAATAGGTCCAGTCAGGGGCCTCCTTTTCTTCTCCAACCCTAGTTGGCCAGTTCTATCCAACAGGAACCAAATGATGATGTCGCTGAACTCAAGAAGTCAACCTTCTGTGGCACCATTGCAACCAAAGCCATCAACCCGGAGAACAATCAACATGACGTCGGGCAAGCCCTGTTAGACGATACTGTGCAGGAGCTTCAAGGGGCAGCTGATCAAAGCAGCAAATGTACAGCTCAAGTTTACCTGAAGGCAGAGGTGCTTATTCTACAGAGAGTGTAGCAAGAGAGTTTTCCCGATGAAAAAAGCAGATGAAAGCAGGTAAGTCTATTCAATCCAGCGGCTGGCTGATCATCTTATCACCTGAGATGGATAAAGAGAGACAGCGCATCTGTGTTGGAGGATGACTCTCTCCCGCTGAGAGTTTGGAACAGTCACCTAAGCATCCTATTGTATTGGACTCAAGCCACCCTTTCACCAGACTTCCCATCCAAGACTTTAATAGTCGTTTGCATCACCTTGGACCCAAAAGAGTCTTTTCAGATTTAAGAATTATTAGCTTCACATTATTATACATTTGCTTGCATACATTAATTACCTAATTACTTTGGGGATACTTTTGCTGATAGGACAGCAAAGGGGATTGAGTTACCAAGAAGCCTAAGTGGGGATGGTAGTCTCCATGGGAAAATTTGCATGCCACTGATGTGTGAGTGACTGACCCAATGTACGAGTGGTTGGCGCATTGACCTCACAGTTCTAAGATGAACTAATGAAAGCCGGGTAGATTCAGACCTTCCAGATTGTGGAGTACGCATGGTGTCCCTGAGAATTTGTGGGTTTTCTCCAGGTAATGCAGTTTCTTCCCATAAACCAAAATTATGAATGCTAGGCTGGTTGAACACTCTAAATTAACCCTGGTTATGAGTGTGAGCATGAATGGTTGTCCGTCTTCTTGTGTGCTTGAGCAGCTGGCCACCGAGATATAACAACTTCTTTTAGGGTGAGCTGTACGAAAGGCCAGAACGATCTCAGGGCTTAAGTAGTAAATCAAGTTAATTAAAAGACTTGCAAACCTTACAAAATATGGAAAATCATTTGTAATTGAAAACCACCAACTAATATTCAAAATAACGCACAATAAAGAGAATTGACCATTGAAGCTACAGTGATGTCCTGTCTGTCTTGTCAATTATCTAAAATAATAATAATTCTGAGCAAATATAAAAACACTATTAAAATAGCAACCGCCGACGTGATGCTCTCAAGGTCCAGGATGAAAAGCGAAGATCCTCTCTGCACACTCTTGGCGCGCCAAAATAAATAGAAAAGATTTTAAATACGTTGTTGAGCCTGGATTGCATCCAAATGTGTAAATAAAACTGCAGTCCAGACGCCACGCTAGGAGACACTCAGTAACCTGCTAGAAAAACAACTGCGGATGTGTGCAGTACCCCGCAAATTTGTAAATAAAATTGCAGAAAAGTTTGTCCCAGTGCAAATGTGTAGATAAAGTCGCAGAGGTGTTTTTTCTCCCTGCGCAACCAGATGCATTTAGTCCCCGCTAAAAGCTGCAGCAGTAAGGCCTTTGGAAGAGTAGAATTTGAATTGATTGTAAATAAATTAAGGATCCAAATACAATACTAAAAATAGGTTTGTTTTTCAATTATATAGGAAAAATAAATAAATAGGTTATATAAAATTGAGAAATACATAAACCATTAGTAAATTAATAGAATAGAATATATGTGTCAGGAATACGTAAATGGGATAAAACAAATGATGACTTGAAATAGAGACGTGAACTGATAGATATAATATTATAAACTGGATGCTTCACAGCCGTTCACAGGAATTGTCCGTGATGAGTTTATAGATATAATAACACCACAGTCGTTAGCAGCTTGAATGGACATATTTTTCCACACCCCAAGTTACATACAAATAATTGGCTTTCAAAGAGAATAAGTATTAAAGTATAAATTAAGACCGACAGCAGAAGCAATTGGTGATGTGATTTTTTGGGGAAAGCCCCGGAAAAATCCTCATAAGGAAATTGTTTTGTTACTGAAACCGGTCGGTTTCAGTACCAAACATTGATAGTCAAATTAACGCCCATTTTGGGTTGCAAGAGAGAGCTGTTAAACTAGAGACGGATCACGAGAAAATTGTCCTATTCCCATGCGAATAAAAATAATTGACCATTGAAGCTTCAATAATGTCTTGTCAATTATCTCACAAAATCCTTCAGAGTAAAAATAAGAACACTATCATGATCCAAACAATAAATGATTTATAGAGAAAAATCTTGAAAATGATCCAGTGAGCCCAAACATTTGCATACACATTTTAATCATCAATTTCTAAACAAGCAACATTTAGTAAAGGATGTGGTAAAATTACCATACATAAATTAACTCTTGAGTAAAATATGTTACTGGGTACCATCAAATTTGGTTTCCTGTTCGGCAGAGATTTGACAAAAAAAATTGTAACTCTCACAGACCGAATTGCCATGAAGTAAGCCACCCTAAATGTGAATGTGTGTAAAATATCTGTAAAACACAGTGACATGGCCAGCCGGTGGAGCGAGTGGTTAGCGCGTCGGCCAGAAAGTGGGGGACCTGGGTTCAAATTCCGGTCAGTCCACCTGTGAGGAATTTGCATGTTGTCCCTGGGCCTATGCGGGTACTTTCCTCCCACATTCCAAAGACATGCATGGTAGGCTGATTGGACACTCTAAAGTGCGCCTAGGTATGAGTGTGAGCGTGAGTAGTTGTTTGTCTCCTTGTGCCCTGTGATCGGCTGGCAACCAATTCAAGGTGACACCCCCTGAAGTCAGCTGGGGTAGGCTCCAGCGACCCCCGCGATCCTAGTGAGGATAAAGCGGTTCAGAAAATGAGAAGAGATGAGACACAGTGACATATATGCAAGCAGACGTGTATCATGCAGAACGAGACATTGATGTTATGTCAGAAGATGCTAGATATGGGAGGGGGAAAACAACTTACCGAACCCCTGTATTTTTCAAGTGACACTAATTTCCCTCGACTGTTCACAACTTTGAAAGTATACAAATCATTCTGTTTGTTTTCGACCAGGCTAAATAAAGCTAACAGCGTAGTCGTCTTAGAAAAAAACATCTTTGCCGTTGCAACACCAATGTCAACAGTTGTCACAACTCGAAAAGGTTACGCCTTAGATATAACATATACAAGTCTAGATTCCTTATGCAGGCCATGAAGCAAAATGAACGTGCACCGTTACTTATTGGCCATTTTATATCGGAGACTTTCGCCTCTGGTCCGATCCGGGCCGCGGGAATGTTCTGCCTGACAGGCACTTTGCAGCTAATTTGAACTGTGTAATTAAATGCTTCCAGTTTTTTCGAGATAGCCGCCTCAAAACTAGATGTTTGTGAGTTGTGCCATCAAGTGAAGTGTGTGCACAACCACACTTCGCTTAATTTCATATCCGCAATTAATTTTTTTCATTCGCCCCATGCCGTCAAAATAGTGCCTTAAATGACTGTGGTAAAGCCAACGGACGATCATGTTTTCGTGGTCATATGAGCGGACACTCAAAGTAGTCCGCCCGCTTGTTCTAAGCAAGCGGCAATTCCATTCAAAACAGAAGAGTGGCGAAGCAGTGGTGATTTACGTGTGTTCCTATCGCTTCTAAACCCTCAAAATTATTCTCAATAGTTTAAGATTTTTTTTTAAACAGCACCACATCTCATCTCATTTTCTGAACTGCTTTATCCTCATTGGGGTCGCGGGAGATGCTGGAGGCTATCCCAGTTCACTTCGGGGGGGCAGGGGGGGGGGGGGGCAGACACCCTGAAGCGGTGGCAACCACAATGTTGAAAACGTAGGAATTAATAACTTTTCAAACTACTGTGGAAGCTCTACTTAAAAAAATACATATTCACGTTACGAAAATATTTTATGTGAAACCCCTTTGTTCCAAAATACGCAAAACTTCAGGTTGAAAAACATCAAACAAATTAGAATATCCCCCAAAACGGTTAGGAGTTCTGTCATGTTTTGTTGGGCTTTGGTTTTTTCCCCCCAGTGTGACCTGTCCTTGTGATTGCCCACCGAGTTCACCTGTCGTTTCACCACCCGTAGAGTTTCTCCTGCTCACTGCCTCTCATGTCACCCATGTGTTGGATGGATTGGATTGGATAACTTAATTCATCTGGTATTCGGGAAATTTCGTTGTCACTTCAGCAAGAGGGTGAGGATGCAGAAATAGGATAGGCATTTTAGACATAAGTAGATAAGAAATAAGTTAATGAATAAATATATAAATAAATAACCGTGTTGCTACAATATATATATATATATATATATATATATATATATATATATATATATATATATATATATATATATATATATATATATATATATATATATATATATATATATATATATATATATATATATATATATATATATATATATATACGTACGTACGTACATACGTACGTACATACGTACACACACACACACACACACATACATACACACACACATACACACATACACACATACACACACACACATACACACATACACACACACACACATACACACATACACACATACACACATACACACATACACACACACACACACACATACACATACACACATACACATACACACACATACACACACATACATACACACACACATACATACACACACACATACATACACACACACATACATACACACACACATACATACATACACACATACATACATACACACATACATACATACACACATACATACTGTTAGACTAAACTATTTCACCTGACTCCAATTCCTTAACTCTGTAGTCTCCAGTCTAACAATGGAGCGTGTTCAGCATCGGAGGAGACAAACCAGGGTTGAGCGAGTTTATCCACAGATGGTTTATTCCATTCAAATTGATTCATACAGAGCTCCGGGTCTCCCTCCCATCGAATAAGCCCGCTGAGTGTTGATGTCCTAAAGCGGAGGATGGAAAAGACATTGTCCAAACCCGCGTTTGCCCAGTTATAGTCCAACAAAAATGCATATTCATTCGCTGATTAATAATGAGATGTGGGCTGGTCCAGGGCTGCTGTGAAGGGGGGTTTCTCTGGGCTCCACATCTTCCAGCCTTGAATCCACATCATCCAGACCTCTGTCTCCGCTGGTCCTATAAAGTCCCGACCCTCTGCCCTGCTCTTTGTTCCTCTGCCCTTTGAAGTCCTCCATCTGGTCTCTTATCAGTGTGAATCCCACCTTGAAACAAGAATCTCAGGAAGAGCCTTTTGTTAACATTGTAGTCGAGGAGTCTCGGACCCATCTTTCTGTTCATATTGTAATTGAATTGAGAACAGGAGCCCAACTCGAAAGTGGCGATACTAAAACAAGACCGCCACAAAAAGAATGAGTAAAATGTGATATCAAAATGAAACAGCTATACTAAAAAGAATGAGTAAAATATGTCAGATTCTTCATTCCCTCTCTTGGTCTCCTAAAAGAGACCACATCAACAACACCACACAGGTTAGTGTCAAATGAAATGTAAAACTATATTAGTATAAAAACAAAGAAGCACTACATTAGTATACCCATGAACATGTGCCCAGCAGGGGTGCAGAGGGGTCAGTTTGGCGCAACTGGGCATACTGACCTCGATGTTTTTACCCGATCAATCGAATAACTAGAATGCATCTCATCTGCCTAACTGCAGATTTAAGTGTGACGTCTAGACCCAGTGAATTCAGGATGTCAGGATACCACAGATCTTTTTCATAGTAGTTCACCAGTTTGTTCTTCTCATACCAATTTACTCTCCTCTGTGATAGGAGTATGTCACCATCTTGTATTCCAACTCGAGTCTCTGTGGGTGGGGCGTTCAGACACGCCCAGGCAGTCACTGACAGTACAGTCACTGTGATGTGAATGGCAACAGCTTTCACTGTGGCCAATGTGCAGAGGTGCAAAGTCTATGGAAGCTCAAGGTTAAGTGAGGGGTGCTCGTGGCAGGTGAGTAGACTGATGAGTTTTTACGGACAAGGGTTTTGATACCGTCCAACTTCCAGTCTACTCAGAGTCACCTGTGTCTCGAACTACCTTGACCTGGCATTGGTGAATCCACTTTGACATTTCAACAATCTTTGCAGCAGTGGAGGTTGGTCAGTTGGGCCACGAATAGGTCTTCCCATCGTGGAGAGAACCAGGACTTCCTTTTTATGACTGGGATCAGCATCCAGTCACCTGGCTTCACCACCTACTGCAAAGTAGACAAAAAGGGATCACGGCAGCTTGCCCGTTCTTTGGACAAGTTTCTCCAAACATGTTACCATCCATTCTGTGATTAGGTCTGCCTTGCCCTTAGCCTTTTGTCATGTTTCACCTTCCCATAGAGGATGTTGGAATGGTCTTCCATGAACGTTTGTTTCCTCTACCAGTCCCACACTCTTTTGGACGTTGTCCTCGTTTGGGCCTGAGGTTACCTTGCACACCATGACTGCAACAAATCAAACAGATGCAACAAATTTAACAGATCCTACAAAACAATTAAAAGCAGGTATTTAGACCTCTGGGACATGGAACACACTGTACCATGTCCATCATCAACCTCTGGGACATAGAACACACTGTACCATGTCCATCATCAACCTCTGGGACATGGAACACACTGTACCATGTCCATCATCCCCCCTGTTGAGACATGGTTCAATCCATGGCTCAATTTTGGAGGCACGCTCGGCCTTTAGCTGTGTACAGGTCTTCTGCAGACTGTTCTGTGTTCTTTCTGTATAGATGCATTTCTACCTTATGTGATGCAATGTTTTGCATATCAATTAATACTGTTTTTGACTCCGTTTTTGTTGTTGTGAATACTGTGCTGTAAGTGTTTGCGCTGCTGCTTTAGCTGCTGTCATCTTTAGCGCATGCTCAACACCTGCATACGGCCACTTGGTTGGGCTTAATTCTCAAATGAACAAAAATCACAACAATCTTACTTATTCCATCACTTTGCTTGTGAAAATCTGAATGCTTTATCAGTCAAAAGTGGATATACTAGCAGTTATTCTATTGTGATCGCTGCTTCCTTGTTAAGATCAAAAACTATATTTGATTTTTTTCCTTCCCTGCAATGACACAAATTAACTAATCGTGCTAAAAATAGGGAAAATACAAAAAGCGAACCAGGCTCCTTTCTCCTCAGGAAAACAGCTTTCCCGGTCTCTGCAACAGTTACATTCACATCAATTAATATCCAGAAACAAATGTAAACATTTTTCATTCTGAAAAGAATTGAACCCACTAAACTGTAACCACCCCCTGTTTATCAGGGTTAATATTTTCTAGCATAATTTTCCTTAGGGCAATTAAAATTTATTACTTATAAATCGCATACTAATCAAGTCCCAATTCAATTAACAATGTGTATTGCGTTGCATATTAAACTCAATTATTTGAAATTCAAAATATCCCAAACTAGTAGTCTTTTTTATCAAATGTAACATTCCATTGTCTTTGGAGTTTGCCAATCATCTCCTTTTAAAATTTTCTTGATCAACATTTTCCAATAGCCTGGCATAAAATTAAAATTTAGTTACATATCTATCCGTTGTAATCTCTTTTTCTCTCTAATTGTTTACTTTTAAAAATCTGTAAGAAGGTTTGTTCTCAATTGAAACGCTTTCACTTTTTGTGGAGACAATAAAACCAATATAAAAGTTCCTTATGGTTTATGGCATTGCTCCTCGAGCAATAATCTTCCCAATCAATATTGGATGCTTTCCATTACGTCTGATCGCGTCAATAAGCTTATCTTACCTGTTTCCTCAAACGTTTCAACTGAGAGAACCTCCTTACAGTGCAAAGATGGATCTGCAGTCTCCGCTATTTTCATGTCAGGTGTTTGGTGAGCAAGAGTTGTACGGACGTTATCATTTTGGGTTGCTCGTGCGTCTTCTCCATGTTTCCTGTTGAAAAACACAGTCTTCTTCTGCTAACTCAAAATTAGTGCGTTTCTTTAAAGTTTTTCTTTTATACAGATAGCCAGATTAGACTCATCATTCAGCTCCAATCGTGTAGTGAATAATGGCGTTTGGTGTGGTAACGAAATATGAAACATTTTGTCAATTCAGTCAATTAATCTGTTAACACAATTTGGATGCCATTATCCATATAAATCAATGGTACTTTGGAATGTCATATGATGCACTGTTTTTGTTTTTCTCAGTGCTCCCAAATTCTGCATAGCAGATTTATTCCTCCAATTCAATGCATTATCATCAAAAAAATTTCTTTGGACTGTCAGGTTCATTAATAATTACCTTCGTCCGTAATTATCAATAACTGCAGGAAGACATCTTATTCAATTATTGACATTTAATTAAATAGAAATGGATACAACAGGTAAAAGCCTCCGGAGGGGAGCATTACAGCAAGTGTCCCTTACAACTTCCGAACGTCTCCTCGAATAGACATTTTCGTCCTATTCTTATGGTCACGAGTTACAGAGTTGTTGATCATTCCATCACGTATGAGTAAAAACAACATCTGGGACTACAATAACAATCAAGGTATTTTACTAATAACAAAAACAGGGACTAGACCTAACAACATTTAGATTAGAGTAATTATACAACCTCCTTGACCTAAGAATCATATAATATAATCATAATCATATAATCGTTACATACAGAAAAACCCGAAGTGTACGGTTACATAACGATAACAATATTCTTGTTATTGTCCGAATAGCCCTGTCCTCGTCACCAAGGGCCCACCAAATCTCAAGGACCGAGATTGGGTGGATTGTTTGTATAACCATCCTGGAACAGGCTGTCTAGGTTAAAGATGACTTGGCGTGACCTCAAGACTTTTGAAAAACAGAAAGAGAATGATTTAACAAAGTAATGAATTAATACAAAGAAAAGAAAGAGATTGATTTAATAAAGAAATGAATTAATATAACTATTATAATAATAAAACAGAATAAACCCAACATTCCCCCGTTTTTATAATATGTATGTTATTAGTCATTTCTTAGTAATCACTAAATGGTAATGTCGGTGACTGCGATTTTATCCGCCTACTCCTTACTCCCATGGCTGGTCTGAAAGAGAAAAAACATAATTATATTCGTCCAATTGGTCCTCGGATTTACCGTACTCCTGGACCTCACTGCTTTCCCCAAACCGTCCCATAAGATACAACTCATGTACTTTAGAATTTGCAGGGGCCATTGCAGTAGTTATAAGTCGGCTTAGCAAGGAGCGCAAACAGGGGATACTACATCACCCACACAATGTTAGGATAGCGGTAATTGTGCCTATAGTCCAAATCTTTAGATTTTCCAAAGGTCTTATCCCACCCATCTGACAATGCGGACGTATCTACTCCAGAGTGCTCTTGCATATTGCGGTTCAGTGTTTGCAGGCCAGTAATGGCCCTGGTGAGAGATCCACTGGGTGACGCGTTGTTCGGTATGAAGGTGCAACATTGTTTTCCAAACATTGCACACACGCCCCCTGTTTCAAGGATCATATCCACCGCTATGCGATTCTGGAACGCCATCAGACTGGTAGCTGCCAGTTGTTCCTTCATGGCCACAAATCCCTGTTCAGTATAATTTCCAAGTTTTGAACATTGTAATGTAAGTAATTTATTCTATCCACATTTTTGTTTGGGGTGATTAGAAGGAAGATAGACTCCCAACCTGCTGCGATCTGATTAGCCAGCTTATACTCATCTGGTACGCCCCGGGGGATGCCAATCGCATCAATGTATGTTGGATCTCCTTCCCTCCATGCCTCTCGACGATCTCGGGAGGGTCGACCCTTCACCTCCGAATTATGAGCCGCCAATTGTATCTCCTCCACTGTGGATGGAAAAACAGACATCGGTAAGAGCAGTGAGACCAAAGTACCTAGTCCTGCCGCGTTTCGGCAGGAGTCGTATAATTTATCTACCACCCCGCCACCATAGGCCAGAACGTGGTATCAGGGGTGTAGTTTGTTTTAGAACGCCGGTACACCACGTCTCATTTATCGCCCCCAGCTTCAGACCATGCCCTGTAAGGTTTAAGCAGGTAAAATGATTAAACAGTGGAAAAATTGACTTCCTATTTACCGCGTAACAGGATAAACACTGCTTCAATATTTTTTCTTGCCAAGTAGGACACGTTTTTTCATTTGTAAAAACACTTTTCCCCAAATGAATGGTGATTGAGGGAGTTGTTAGATCCCATCGTATTTTCCCTTGTCTGGTAGTTTATCCTAATCTTTTGTAAGATGGTTTAGTCTCAATTGAAACCATATGGAGACGTCAAACCCAATATAAAAGAGTTCCCTATAGTTTTATGGTATTGCTTGCTGAGCAATAATCTTTTCAATTAATATTGGTGTTTCCCGTATTTTATTAAGTCAGAAAGTTTATCTGCCTTCTTTACACTCCATTAACAGCGCCCAATTATCCCCCGTTTGGGAAATCCCTGTTTCAGAAATAAATTTCACAGGTTAATATGTCAGTCCAAGCTTTCCAATCTTGACCAATTTCTGTAACAAGGCTTTTCCCAATCTTCAATTTTTTTTTTTTTTTGCTGTTAATGTACCACACATATTTCCCACCATAGATTGACACCTTGTACGGCAACCGGGACGTCGCCGAGTCCAAATATATATTTTCAATTTGGAAATTTGATTTAGTAGGTAATGTTAATTAAATGTAAATGTGTATGTTTCTCGGTTTACCCTCCCGTAAGAAGGTGTATCCTCAATTGAAACGCCTCCGCCTTTTTCTCCAACTGGAGAAAACAACCCTACTGTGGAAAGGAATAGAATCACAATCATCATTAATCTCATTGCCCCAAAAGCAATAATTGTTTTCAACATGACTTTTTGTCTTTGTTTAGGGATTTTTCCTCTTGAAACGTTTCAATTTAGACAACCTTCTTACTGTGGGAAAAGTGCATCCGTGTCCCCTTTCAGTAACAAGGACCCTCCCACTTTGCGTTGCTCCGATGTTTCTTCTTTTATGCTGCTTATCAGCATCCAGTCTTCAAGAATCACCGTCGCTTCGTCCGTTTCCTGTTGACAAGCAAAATCTCCCTCTGATAGTCTAAATTTGGTGTGTGCGTTTTTTTTTTTTTTTCTCTGATAGATTCGCCTCATCATCCAATTGTCATTGTGTAGTGAATAATAACAATTTGTAAGGTCTACCAAACAGGACTTCATATAAGGTCCGCCAATTGTGGATGGTAGACAACTATTATATTAACAAAATGGGAGCCATTATCACTATAAATAGTTTCTGGAATTCCATATCGTGGAATGATATCCATATGATCTAATAAAAATAAAATAAAATCTATATGTATTTTTTGAAATGGATATGTGGGTATGCATATAGATTTAAACCCTAAGCCTTGTAGTGCCGTTGTAGCAAGGCCACCTCCCCCTTGTCGAGACATAGGTCTTCCCTTGACTCAAGCCCAAATTATTTTCTTTATTGATCTTTTATTGATAGATTATGTCTCGGTGGTCTGCCAATCAAAAAAACACAAAAAGACAAACTATCATTCACGCTCACACTCATAAAAAGAAGAATTTAGTGTGTTCAACCAGTCTAGCATCCATAATTTCATTTTGTGGGAGTAAACTGGAGTACCCGGAGAAAATCCACAAATTCTCGAGGACGCCATGAATACCCCACATTCCGGAAAGTCTGGATCCACCCCGCATTCATTAGTAGATCCTTTAATATACACACCCCCACTCTAGCATTTTAACCGTTTGTAAAAAATTACCTTCAAGTTTCACACAAAGTTATATCCTCTTTAATGCTATCAGTTTAGCTGTTTGTTCCCCGAATTGAGGTGGGAATAGTTTCACATCTAAAGTTTTTATTTTTTTTCAGCCGCCATGACCTAATGGCCCCCTATCATGTTTTTGGAAAATCCCAATTCCCTCTAATAGCATGCCAATCACCTTTTAATGCGGCCATCCAATTTTGTTTCTACTTGTTTCAGGTGATAAGATAATCTCCCCCATTTGTAAAACAAATTCATCCACGCCTAATTTATACAACATGACGCCTATGGCCTTTATTACGTCGCCTTGACTCCAAATTCTATGAACCAAGATAACACGCCGAATTTGTAAGCGAATTTCCCCCATCCCATTTTGTTCATAGACAACCCATCTACCTAAAGCGTCACTTGTTTCAAAACATGAAAGGCCCCACTAGAATTTGTGCATCCAGCGCCAAATAGAGCCTATTTACACATTTGTCTCAAACTTGTTTTAGATATGGGGTCCCCAATTTCCCAAAATTTCCCAGAATTTATGTACTACCACATCCTGTCAAAAACCCAAAACGACTAACATAACCTGTTTCTTAGCCAGATTCTGGAATTTGGAGAATTTCTCCTTTCCCTCCCTTATCTAAGCTTGTTATTGTCACTCGTTATCACTGTAACATTCAGGCGTATTAACCCCATCGTTGCTAAAGTTCTAACCAATTTGCATGCCCTTAAAGCCGTAAAAGCAACGTTATTTGGTTGTATCAATTGACCAATGCTTATCCAATCCGTAATATCCTTAAAGTCATCAATATGACCTGTGACAAAGCATATTTCCTCCTGCCAGGACAACAGACAATGTTCTTTCAAGTGCACTTTGAAAAACATTCCATGTTACTCCATTCTTAGGGAAAATATGCTCATCCTAAACCAATTATTTTATTTACAATTCACCTAATTATTTGGATGAATGCCATGAATTTTATCATGCCACTATTGCATTGTAAATTTCCCATCTGATGTCGTTAATCAGCCAAATAATTCAATACCTACTATACTTTGTAAATCACCTCATATGATGTTTACTTAAGACACGAGTCATTTCCCATAGCCTGTTACCAAAACAAAAATCTACAACAATTAAATGAGACAAATCAACCTTTTGTTAGACAATTCCTAATTACAAACTTTAATGTTTTAAAAACCTTATCGTCACCAATATACCATAATATTGTAAATTTTGTCATCCTGGCCTTTTTTTCTTTTAAACAGCCAACCTCCTGGATTAAAGTATTTTGAATAATCAAAAAATTCTGAAATAGTATTAATATTATTTTATCCTCCAAAAGCTAGTTTCCTTTAACTAAGAGCCCTTTGAAATCCACAATTGCTCAAAAATGACTATTTTGGTCTATTTCCCAAATCCAAAGCTTTTTACCAAATCAACCTTTTACTGAACAGATTTTCTATCCTCTTAATACATTTCATTTTAAAACCCAAAATATCAATGCGAAAGCATTCGCATAACCTTGCATTTCTTGCAGTCCATGTATTGTTCTTATTCTGAAAAGTCCAAACAGAAAACGCAATTAGCCGTTAACTATGACCTCCACTCTTGCTGCGAAAACAGCATTGTTATCTTATGTTTACAAACCAGCTTTTTCCCTGTGCCCAAATACAACGCTTTTTAGAGAAGACAACCATTAAAACGTCAAATTAACCCCTCTTCCGATATTCAACTACATCACAATATTTTTCCAAGACCCCATATATCCAGAATATGTATGCTGCAAGCACAACAATATGGCAAAAACCCATTTTCTGCCCTCAAGTTTGCTTCAGCACCCCCAAGGCCAATTATTATTATTATAATGTCTTCACGGAAGGGATCACAAAATTTTAGTCGTTTACACGGTCCGAACGCTCCCGAAAGCCCAACACAGTTAAATCGTCTGCCCCGTGGCCCACATGTTTCACTCCCATCTAATCAGCAGCCGCTGCACCAGAAACGCTTCCCCCGCAGTTGACACATTTTTTGGCAAGTCTAGAGCATAATAAAAACACAAGTGACATTCCCTGCTAAAATTTAAATGATCATTTTGTATATATTCTTTTGTCTTTTTTTTAAACACAATCTTCCCGTTAGCGGACGGGATCAAAAACCAAGCTGCAATAAGCCATCACATTGCTGTAAATTGACAGTACATATAGGTTATATTAACAAAGCACCACCAGCACTTGGAAATAACCATTCTAATCGTTGTTATACAAGCCCAAGCATCACAAAAAACCCAATTATTGTGATCACAAAACGTCATACCCGGATTAACCAAATCAAATACCAGTGTCCCCATTAATTTTCTAGCTCCCTTTACTTTTTGTTAAACTTCCTCCGCGCCCGTCACCTATCTCGGTAAATATTTTCCCCGTCAGCCGAGGAGGCCCCGCTATTTTTTCCTTACCAAACAGTACTTTCCCGCCGCCACGGTCTTAAATATATCCCCGTTATCCGAGGGAGCCCCCACTATTTTCCCAAAATAGTATTTTTTAACTTCTCCCCGGCCTTATTTCGCCATTAGTGTCTGTGGAACAAGCTGTTACACTTTTATCCACTCACATATTATTTATATATGTATATTACCTCCATTAGTGTCTGTGGAACAAGCTGTTACACTTTTATCCACTCACATATTATTTATATATGTATATTACCTCTATGCATTAGTGCATATATTATCCTGCATTTTATGCATTTTAAGCTGGCCAGCAAACCCATATTTATTTATCCATAAATATAGCTGTGTAATATTTTTAAAGCGCTTTGTCTTTCCAATTTTTTCCAATCCTTACAAGTTAGACGTATTTTTTGGATCGTCATCCAAACCCGCCTTACAACACGTGTTTCCCATATTTTACTTTTATTTTTTGTAGTGAGTTCGTGTGCCTCACACAGTTAACTCTATTATTTATTATTATTATTAATATTATTATTATCTATTCGACTGTATCGACTGTATCTCCTAGGCCTTTCCTAACTTTACTGCAGAAACCACACAAACACCATACAACGTATATTCGTGCCTACCCTTTAGACACAGGACACTCCCCGGCCCCAATATTGTACCTCTAGTACAATACATTCGTGCCTACCCCTGAGACACAGGACACTTTCCAGCAAAGTGCCCCACCGTACCTGCCATTGACTAGTATAAACACAGGGTTTTATCGCCGTCACCCAGGACGCGAAACCAGCCCAACAATGGGCCTCACATACAATGTCCCTTTAACGCATTTGTAAACACCTTCACAACATGCAGACATTAATGTGGACTTACCCGAGATCCATCAGATGTCTCCCTCCAGCAGGAAAAGTCTTCAACCGCCGAGAATCCAGGCGCCCCCGTCGAAAAACTCCGGCCCACCAAGGGTTTTGAAGACGCCGTGCGCACGGTCACTTACCAGATGTCGAACAGCAGCGCCTGGGTTCTCGCTCCGGTATATTGACCTCCATGGCTCAGAAGGACCAAAATGTCAGGTTCATTAATAATTACCTTCGTCCGTAATTATCAATAACTGCAGGAAGACATCTTATTCAATTATTGACATTTAATTAAATAGAAATGGATACAACAGGTAAAAGCCTCCGGAGGGGAGCATTACAGCAAGTGTCCCTTACAACTTCCGAACGTCTCCTCGAATAGACATTTTCGTCCTATTCTTATGGTCACGAGTTACAGAGTTGTTGATCATTCCATCACGTATGAGTAAAAACAACATCTGGGACTACAATAACAATCAAGGTATTTTACTAATAACAAAAACAGGGACTAGACCTAACAACATTTAGATTAGAGTAATTATACAACCTCCTTGACCTAAGAATCATATAATATAATCATAATCATATAATCGTTACATACAGAAAAACCCGAAGTGTACGGTTACATAACGATAACAATATTCTTGTTATTGTCCGAATAGCCCTGTCCTCGTCACCAAGGGCCCACCAAATCTCAAGGACCGAGATTGGGTGGATTGTTTGTATAACCATCCTGGAACAGGCTGTCTAGGTTAAAGATGACTTGGCGTGACCTCAAGACTTTTGAAAAACAGAAAGAGAATGATTTAACAAAGTAATGAATTAATACAAAGAAAAGAAAGAGATTGATTTAATAAAGAAATGAATTAATATAACTATTATAATAATAAAACAGAATAAACCCAACAGGACTAAACAATTTTCCTTGATTTTTCATCGCCATCCAAAAAGGCTTATTGCCGATTTCAGAAATTGATTTCAAATTTCCAATCCTTCACTGCCATCCCTGAAAAGGGCTTATTGGCGGTTTCAGAAATTGATTCCAATTTGCTAAATCCTTTTCCACCTTGATATCTAA
>NC_135512.1:17009463-17046963 GCF_051989575.1 Stigmatopora nigra
AAAAAATCCCCAAACAAAGACAAAAAGTCATGTTGAAAACAATTATTGCTTTTGGGGCAATGAGATTAATGATGATTGTGATTCTATTCCTCTCCACAGTAGGGTTGTTTTCTCCAGTTGGAGAGAAAGGCGGAGGCATTTCAATTGAGGATACACCTTCTTACGGGAGGGTAAACCGAGAAACATTCACATTCACATTTGATTAACATTACCTACTAAATCAAATTTCCAGACATGCATTTGAGATTGCAACGTCCCGGTTGCCATACAAGGGATCAATCTATGGTGGGAAATATGTGTGGTACATTAACAGCCCAAAATTGGAGATTGGGAAAAGCCTTGTTGCAGAAATTGGTCAAGATTGGAAAGCTTGGACTGACATATTAACTTGTGAAATTTATTTCTGAAACAGGGATTTCCCAAATGGGGGATAATTGGATGCTGTTAATGGAGTGTAAAGAAGGCAAGCACTATGTGGATCTACTTTGGTAAAAGGGTGGTCTCAATTGAAGCATTGAGGGGACGGGTAAGATAAACTTTCTGACTTAATAAGATACGGGAAACACCAATATTGATTGAAAAGATTATTGCTCAGCAAGCAATACCATAAAACTATAGGGAACTCTTTTATATTGGGTTTGACGTCTCCATATGGTTTCAATTGAGACTAAACCATTTTACAAAGGATTAGAACAAACTACCAGACAAGGGAAAATACGATCGGATCTAACAACTCCCTCAATCACCATTCTTTTGGGGAAAAGTGTTTTTACAAATGAAAAACGTGTCCTACTTGTACAGAAAAATATTGAAACAGTGTCTATCCTGTTACGCAGTAAATAGGAAGTCAATTTTTCCACCGTTTAATCATTTTACCTGGTTAAACCTTACAGAGCATGGTCTGAAGCTGGGGGCGATAAATGAGACGTGGTGTACCGGCGTTCTAAAACAAACTACACCCCTGATACCACGTTCTGGCCTATGGTGGTGGTGTGGTGGATAAATTACATGACTCCTGCCGAAACGCGTCAGGACTAGGTACTTTGGTCTCACTACCATGGGAGTAAGGAGTAGGCGGATAAAATTGCAGTCACCGACATTTTCATTTGTGATTACTAAGAAATGATTAATAACATACATATTATAAAAACAGGGGAATGTTGGGTTTATTCTGTATTACTATTATACATATATGTTTAGTAATTCATTTCTTTGTTAAATCATTAAATCAGTCTTTTTATTGTTCGGCTCGAGGTCATAAACAGCGACCTGGTCCACTCTCACGTGGACTTCTTATTCAAGGATTGTTTATGCTACATGTCACCCAGTATCGGGCTCTGAGGGCTGTTGCAAGGACTCGGGATATCTGCCACTTCCATAACACTCGTGACACACTGCGGGCTTCTTTATGTAATTGTTATATGATTGTTAGGTCAAATGAAGGCGTGATTGTTTTATCCAAATGCTTTAAAGCCGTATGCGAAATACTGTTCGAGAGGATACTTTTGAAGATCTCCTCCCTTAAGGTTTTTGGAAAGTTAAGGAATTTGAATCAGGAGCTAAAACTATATGTCTAACACATTGGCTGTCAAGACAATGAACAACTCCCTTCGAAACTTATTCAGCGGGCAGTTGTGTGTGCGCCGTGTGTGTGTGTGCGGGCGTGTGTGTGTGTGTGTCTGTGTGTGCGGGTGTGTGTGTGCGCGTGTGTATGTGCGCGTCTGTGTGGTTGCGCGTCTGTGTGGTTGCGCGAATGTGTGTGTGCGTGTGTCTGTGTGTGCGCGTGTGCGCGCGTGTGTCTGTGCGCGTCTGTGTGGTTGCGCGAATGTGTGCGTGCGCGTGTGTGAGTGTGCGCGTATGTGAGTGTGCGCGAATGTGCGTGTGCGCGTATGTATGTGTGCGTACGTTCGTGCGGGTGGGTAGGTAGGTGGGTGGGTGGTTAGGTGGGTGGTTGGGTGGGTTTCGTGTAGGTGTGTGTAGGTGTGTGTAGGTGTGTGTGTGTGTATGTGTGTGTGTATGTGTGTGTGTGTATGTGTGTGTGTATGTGTATGTGTGTGTGTGTATGTGTGTGTGTGTGTGTGTGTGTGTATGTGTGTGTGTGTATGTGTGTGTGTGTATGTGTGTGTGTGTGTGTGTGTACGTGTGTGTGTGTGTGTGTGTGTATGTGTGTGTGTGTGTATGTGTGTGTATGTGTGTGTGTATGTGTGTGTATGTGTGTGTGTGCGTGTGTGTGTGTGTGCGTGTGTGTGTGTGTGTGTGCGTGTGTGTGCACGTGTGTGTGTGTGCGTGTATGTGTGTGTGCGTGTATGTGTGTGTGCGCGTGTGTGTGTGTGTGCGTGTGTGTGTGTGTGTGTGTGCGTGCGTGTGTGTGTGTGCGTGTGTGCGTGTGTGTGTGTGCGTGTGTGTGCGTGCGTGTGTGTGTGTGTGTGTGCGTGTGTGTGTGTGTGTATGTGTGTGTGTGTATGTGTGTGTGTGTATGTGTGTATGTGTGTATGTGTGTGTGTGTATGTGTGTATGTGTGTATGTGTGTATGTATGTATGTGTGTATGTATGTATGTATGTGTGTATGTATGTATGTGTGTATGTATGTATGTGTGTATGTATGTATGTGTGTATGTATGTATGTGTTTTTTGGTGTGTTTTTTTCTGCTAGATTTGCCTCATCATCCAATTGTCATTGTATAGTGAATAATAGCAATTTGTAAGGTCTACCCAACAGGACTTCATATAAGGTCCGCCAATTGTGGATGGTAGACGCAATAATTTCGCAACGAAATATGAATGATATCTTACTTAATTCAATCAAATCCATATGTATCTTTGGAAATGGATATGTAGCATATAGAATTAAAGCATAATCTTTGTAGTGCCGTTGTAGCAAGGCCACCACCCCCCTTTGTCATTATGCACAGTGGGGTTTCAATAGACACATCACTAATTTCGAATCACGCGCAGCTGCGTGAGCACAACGGCTAGCAGGAGGGACAAACGAGAGTCGGGAAAAGGCGAAGCGAGAAACAATAGCAGGCTACTCCTAACAAAAACTAGTAATCCACATAAATTATTTTGTCCTTACTTAGTTATCTTGAAATAACACAAGTATAAATGAAATCAACGTAATATTAATAAATACAGGATGGCCAATTTGAATCGATTAAGTTGTCCAACCTCCATTAAATTATACTGTCCAATGCAATTGCTTTAGCCTAAAAAAGATGAAAGGTGGAAATAGTTTCCACCCTTTTTCATGTTCAACCAGCGGGGAAATCGTAAATCTTTTGAGTGACTGTCGAATTGGCTCGTTAGCTGTCTAGACACATGGCATCCAGCAGGCGGAGTAAGACAGTCACGTAGTCTGGCAAGTAAATGCCAGTTATTGAAAAAGAGGAAAGAAATGTAATTTAAAAATATCTATATTTTTTGCGTGAATGTGTGTAAGATAGTCTTAGTCTTTCACCCTCATGAGAATGATTTTATTCACGTTAACTTTTTCAGTGCGGGCAGACGGTACTCCTTCCTGCCTCCAATGGACTCACTCTTCAAAGAGGCAATTTAATAGGCCGCTTGACGTGAGAAGGTACCTCTTTATGTCAAAAAAATAAATAAACCGTCTGTGGTAATTCAGTATGACTTTGCTTTTTCCACTATTCCTCGTCTACAAAGGCAGAAATTGCCTAAGAACATACACGTACACACGCACGCACACGCACAGGCACAGGCACACAGGCAAGGACAAAAATAAGTTCATTCATTTATTCATTTTCTTAACTGCTTTGTCATCTTTAGGGTGCCGGGGGTTGCTGGAGATTATCCTAGCTGACTCCAGACCAGAGAAAGGGGACACCCTGAATCGGTGACCAGCCAATCGCAGGGCAAAAGGAGACGGACAACCGTGCACACTCACACCCATACCTAGGAGCAATTTAGAGTGTCCAATCAGCCTACCATTCATGTTTTTGGAATGTGGGAAGGACCCGGATTACCTGTACAAACAGCCAAATTCTTCAAATAAGTCATAGGCCAAGAAAGTACTTGATAGAGCAGTTCATGCTGCCATCCTTCATTATTGTTTTGGTTGTTTCCCAGGCCAGTTTTGATAAGTGAAATTCACCAAGGATACGGTGTTATGGCATTTTATTTAAGACAGTGATATTTGTTATTCCACAATTTAGTTTCTTTCAGAACAAGTCAAAAACAGTCTTTGTTACTAACACAAGGGAAAACACTATGTTATCATGTAAATTCTGTGCACAAAAAGCTTACAGAAAATAGCTCGGGCCTAAATAGGAACAAGTGGTGGGAAAAGCGTTTGATTTGAATTATCACATAAACATAGATTTTTTAAAAATCTATTTTACCTGCATTATTTGAATTATTTTAAGCATAATTTATAATGCTCAGAAGAGAAGTGGAACAAACTTTGTCATTTAAAGGAAAATTGCTTTAAAGGTAAATAACTTTAAAACCAACTTTTGATGTGAGTTTCTGAGAAAAATCAATTGAAAATGGAGACAGGTTTTATTAAAAAGGAGTGGTTTCCTCCTCTCAGTATTTCAAATGAAGAAACTATGAGCTACTACCTGGTTATTATTCATATAATTAGATTTACTACATTCCTTTTATAATGCTGCAGATGTTATGTTTCATCATGTTTGAAAAATGGTCTAATCTGTACGCAATTTCATACAATTTACTCAACTGATCGCTTAGTCAGCCTGACTTGTTGTGGTGACTCCGGAAAAAAATCTTTTGGTTGTTCGTTCGTTCGTTGTTCGTTGTTGTTTAGGGCCCTTGCGGCATATTTTTTCATTACTTGCAACGAACCCAATCCCAAACACACTTAATAATAAAGTATTTATGATCATGTAACACTGACAGCAAAACAAAGATCAAAGCCAAATCTAACAATGCAGATTAAATGGAGTTAATGTAAAAGAAACCAAAATAGAAAAGAAAATGGAGTTGAGAGGTAGCTGTTTCATTTAAAAAAAAAGCGAAAAATGCAAAGAAATCTGATGCTCAGTTGCGCATACACATTCTGCAAGCAGACTCTCCACCCCTCCTTTACTCTTACCGTCTCCTCTGTAATGAGCTCCAGATGTTCTGTTGAAGACTGGAATGGGTGGGTGAGGTCAGAATTGGTGCAGAGAGTGAGGTTGTTGCAGTGTATGTTATGCTCAGGCAAGGAACGACTCGGGGAATGCTGTCATTCCTGATGGAGTGGCTGGCCAGGGCCTGGAGTGTAGAGGGGGAGGAGATGAACTAAATGTGGGGGTTAGGTGGAGTTGGTGATGGGGTTCAGGTTAAAAAGATTTCCACATCTGGAATCACTTCAGATCAGCCCAAATTCTGGCCATGAAAGGTGAGACCAGATGCCTGGTAGGGAGAGGAGGACAGGGTCTGACACTGGACATACCACAGTCAGGCATCAGTGATTAGGAAAACAACTAAGAACAGAAAAGAAAACAACCAAAAAGAAAACAGGAATATCCCTTGTTAATGTGGCATGCAAGATTGGATAAATGTTTAAGCCACATCAATGAACCTTTTATGATGACAATATACCCTTCCGTTCAAAGTAGCGCAGGATGTTCCAGGGGAGGACTTCCTAATCAAATAAGCCAGAGCAAATAATTAATGTCACTGAATGTATTCTCTTAGGTAATAGTCAGTAATGTGAAAAAGTACTCAAATCTGCTTGAATCAATTTCAGCAATAAATTGGGAAAGGTAGCTTTTGAAATTTTAGTGTAAAAAGACCTTTATTCAGCTGTTGATTATGTAAATTGTAATTGCACCAAAGTGGCACCAAATAATAAAGTCAAATTAAAAAGGGAGGTATTTGATATTTTTTAAATTCATTGAAATATATAATTATAAAAACCACCTCATTGTGAACAGGTTCACTCACCTTGGTGGTGGTATGATTGTGAGTGCTATGGTCGTTTGTCTCGCTATGTGCCTTATGCTCACTGGCAACCAGTGTAGTGTGTAGTCTGCCTTTTGGCCAAAGTCAGGTGGGTTACGGTCTAGCAACCCCCACAACCCTTTTGAGAATTTGTGGTATGGAAGATTAATTAATGTTATTTAAAAAAAAAACAAGAACTTAAAATATTGGCATGTGTTGAGCACAATTGAGGTTGGAATCTTTGAATCGGCATATTAAGATACTCATGTCTTCTCAATATATGAAATTGTTTGGCCTAACAATGGCCTAAAAAGAGGGTAAAATCACAATGGTTCCTGCCTCAAGCCACGATTTTCCCATTTTTAAAGGCAATCAGCCTATTTATTATGAGATTAGTTTTATATATTTGTCCAAATTGTTAGAGCTCTGTAGTCTATGTCACTAGAGTAGCTACCACTTTAACAGTCAGAATTAAAAATGTTCTCTCCAATAAAGAGAAAAATAATTTTGAATTTCACAAGTCATGACAAATTAAAATCTAAGACAAGAATATGTGGGCGACACGGTGTTGTGAGTGGTTAGCACAATAGCCTCACTGCTCGGAGGTCCTGGGTTCAAATCCAGGTCGTGACCATCTGTGTAATGTTTGGAGGCTCTAGGCCTGTGTGGGTTTCCTCTGGGTACTCCGGTTTCCTCCCACATTCCAAAAACATGCATGGTAGGCTGATTGGACACTTTGAATTTCCTTTATGTATCGTTATGGGTGTGAGTGTGCATGGTTTTGCTTCTCCTTGTGCCCTGCGATCGCCGAGCCACCGATTCAGGGTGTTGCCTGCCTCTGGCCCGGAGACAGCTGGGATTTGCTCCAGCACCTTCTGTGACTCTAATGAGGATAAAGTGGTTCAGAAAATGAAAGAGAGGATATGTATGCATACAAGACGGCTTTGATAGAATAGAAACAACTGAAAATGAAAAAAAAGATTGATGATAGATGGAATGATTTCTCCTTGACAGATGATGTACTTTTCCATTTTAGAGTATTAATTTCATGTATAGTAAAATGACATAATGAATATGAACGACCATATTGATAAGTCTGAAAAAACAACTTCAGGAGCAGGTTAAGAACGAGTGAGATCAATTTAAATAGGAAATAGGTTTATTACCTGACTGCAGGATGGTTGAAGAATGCACCGACAGCTGTGAACCTCTCACAGCCTGCCTTCCTCGCAATTCTCTCTGAATGAACAGAGCTCAGTCTTTTTATAGGAACTAAAGGGTAATATTTCTAAGACAGTGATGTAGGACAGAGCTTATGTAAACAAAACTTTGGGATAATATGGTTAGACATTAGCAGGTTTAAGTTGTATGCAAACACGATATTTTTATAGCACACACAAACGGCCGCAGCCTTTCTTATATTGCGCGTTTCGAACAAACAGTTCCAAAGTGAGTTGGCCATATTCCACAATACAAGGAAACAATTGCAAGACCAGCTAGTTAGCTATCTTACAATTCATAGTGCGAACAAACAATTGCAAGGTCAGCTAGTTGGCTTGTCCTACATTCCCCTGTCCTAACAAACAATTGTAAAACCAGTTTGGCCACATTGGCTGGACATGAACAAACAATTATTAAACCAGTTGGCAGGTCTACCCCAATACATATGAACACCAGTGAGTGGCATGCTCATTCTTTGTTGTTTTACATGTGCGTCTGTTGACTGGGGCAAAGATAGCTTATTCACACACACACACATCTCTGAGTCAATAATTGAAATCCATCTTTGTGGATGCCCTCCATACAGTGCCAAATTATATTACCGTATTTTCACAACTATAAGGCACACTAAAATGTCTTAAATTTTCTCCAAAATAGACAAGGCGCCTTATAAAGCGGAGCACCATGTGTATGCTCCAAAGCCTAACTGAGAGCACTTCTCGCCCTCACGCTTCTTATATAGAGAGAAGGCTGAGGTGGGTGGGGTTAGGCATGCAAAGGGCGTGTGTGTAAGAACACGCTAAAGGCATGTCCCTACCAGGTACCCATATATAGTGTAGGCATGTTTATATTGCAAAACAATTTTGTTTTTGTTTCTCAGACCACCGGAAAATGAATAATACAAGTAGACACGCTTACGAAGCTCAGTTCAAACTTGAAGCCATCAATTATGCAGTGGAACATGGGAATAGAGCAGCCGCGAGGGAATTTTAGATCAATGAATCCATGGTTAGCAAATGGAGGAAGCAGGAGAACGATCTTCGCCACGTCAAGAAGAAGAAGTTGGGTTGATTTGCGACTCCATGCGTGCCCATTGCCCAACTCACAGCAGCGGTGAAAAACCATGTCAAGGCTTAACTTAGGAACTCCAACCGCGGGACATCTGCATCAACTGGGCGTTTAAAGCAAAGTTTCGAGCGTCATTGGAACAATGGATGATATGGCGAACATGTTTAAGATGGTGTATGTTTAAGATGGTGTATGTTTAAGATGGTGTATGTTTAAGATGGTGTATGTTTAAGATGGTGTATGTTTAAGATGGTGTATGTTTAAGATGGTGTATGTTTAAGATGGTGTATGTTTAAGATGGTGTATGTTTAAGATGGTGTATGTTTAAGATGGTGTATGTTTAAGATGGTGTATGTTTAAGATGATGTATGTTTAAGATGGTGTATGTTTAAGATGGTGTATGTTTAAGATGGTGTATGTTTAAGATGGTGTATGTTTAAGATGGTGTATGTTTAAGATGTTGTATGTTTAAGATGGTGTATGTTTAAGATGGTGTATGTTTAAGATGGTGTATGTTTAAGATGGTGTATGTTTAAGATGGTGTATGTTTAAGATGGTGTATGTTTAAGATGGTGTATGTTTAAGATGGTGTATGTTTAAGATGGTGTATGTTTAAGATGGTGTATGTTTAAGATGGTGTATGTTTAAGATGGTGTATGTTTAAGATGGTGTATGTTTAAGATGGTGTATGTTTAAGATGGTGTATGTTTAAGATGGTGTATGTTTAAGATGGTGTATGTTTAAGATGGTGTATGTTTAAGATGGTGTATGTTTAAGATGGTGTATGTTTAAGATGGTGTATGTTTAAGATGGTGTATGTTTAAGATGGTGTATGTTTAAGATGGTGTATGTTTAAGATGGTGTATGTTTAAGATGGTGTATGTTTAAGATGGTGTATGTTTAAGATGGTGTATGTTTAAGATGGTGTATGTTTAAGATGGTGTATGTTTAAGATGGTGTATGTTTAAGATGGTGTATGTTTAAGATGGTGTATGTTTAAGATGGTGTATGTTTAAGATGGTGTATGTTTAAGATGGTGTATGTTTAAGATGGTGTATGTTTAAGATGGTGTATGTTTAAGATGGTGTATGTTTAAGATGGTGTATGTTTAAGATGGTGTATGTTTAAGATGGTGTATGTTTAAGATGGTGTATGTTTAAGATGGTGTATGTTTAAGATGGTGTATGTTTAAGATGGTTTATGTTTAAGATGGTGTATGTTTAAGATGGTGTATGTTTAAGATGGTGTATGTTTAAGATGGTGTATGTTTAAGATGGTGTATGTTCAAGATGGTGTATGTTTAAGATGGTGTATGTTTAAGATGGTGTATGTTTAAGATGGTGTATGTTTAAGATGGTGTATGTTAAAGATGGTGTATGTTTAAGATGGTGTATGTTTAAGATGGTGTATGTTTAAGATGGTGTATGTTTAAGATGGTGTATGTTCAAGATGGTATGTTTAAGCTGGTGTATGTTAAAGATGGTATGTTTAAGCTGGTGTATGCTTAAGCTGGTATATGTCTTGCCATGCTTGGCCGCATTCATTAGTGTGGTGTGTCTTGTGTGTGTCAAATACAGAAATGGCACTTGTTACTGAGATTGCGCCTTTAAATGTGTTGCGCCATATTGTCGTGAAAATACGGTATGTATAAATATCTCATCTCATCTCATTTTCTGAACTGCTCTATCCTCACTAGGATGTGCTGGAGCCTATCCCAGCTGACATCGGGCCAGTGGCGCGGGACACCCTGAATTGGTTGCCAGCCAATCAGAGGGCCTATGGAGACAAACAACCATTCCCACTCACACTCATACCTAGGGGCAATTTAGAGTGTCCTATCCTATGGATGGTAGGCTAACCATCCATGTCTTTGGAATGTGGGAAGAAACCAGAGTAACTGGAGAAAAAAAACCACGTAGGCCCAGGGAGAACATGCAAACTTCACACAGATGGACCGACCTGGATTTGAACCGAGGTCCTCCACTGTGAGGCCAATGCGCGAGTCATCCGCCCTATATATAAATATATACAAAATTATTCCAGTATGCTTGTATGTTGTGAAACGTAAGGTTTTCATTCATACTGATAGAAATTAAACTAGAGCTTGTAACTATTTTTTCTCTTTTATTATTAATATGATTATTGTTTAGATATATCTGTATTGATTGCAAGGTGCTTATCTGGCAGTTCAAGTGTTGTCCTCTTCAGGGCCACTAACCTTACATATGGAACGTTGATTAAATATACGGTGTTCCCTCGCTACTTCACGGTTCATCCATCGCGGATTTTTTTCAGGAAAAAAATATTAAAGATATTAAATAAAAATTATAAATTTCCTCATTTTACAAGATGTGGAAATAAAATATTCAATTAGAAATAGTAATTGCATCATTTTACAAAATTTTCAGACACAAAGAATGCACATATCCGCAAAGCATCACGGGGCATCACGAACATAAACGCAAGCTGATTGGTCAGCTGAATGCTCACTGAATACTCGGCTCCCCATTGGCCCATTCACCATGGACGCCCAAGCTTCTCCCAATGCCCATTTTCAGTCCACGCTTATCTCGTGCTAGCAAACAGCACGCTTCTCAGCAAGCTAAAGCTAAGCGTAAAAGTTTTGTGAAGCCCTTCGTGATGCCTCCCACCGCTCCCTATCCCTTGGTGCATCTAGTGAGCCGAAGAAAAAGCGAAAGATGTTGAAAATTACTGAAAAAGTGAGTTTATTGGACAGGTTGAGAGCAGGAAATAGCTACGCGAGCGTAGCTTGACAATGTGGTCTTAACAAATCCACGGTGCGGTACATAGAGAAGGAGGAGAAGAAATCCGCAAAACTGCTGCAATACCTCTCACGAAAGATGCCAAAAGGGTTGTGAACACCCAGAATAAGGCCATGGTGTGAATGGAAAATGCACTGGTTATTTGGTTCCGTGATTGTAGGGCGAAGAAAATCAGCCCTGATGGAAACTTAATCCGAAGTAAGGCTAAATCTTTGTTTGATGCCATGGTGCCTGAGGGGGGTAACGACGACAACGGCGGGACAAAGACCAGGAACCTTCCCGAGGTGTCCCGCGAAGGGCTTTCTGCATGGAGGAGCCCTACGAATCCCAATCAACACACCCAGACCCGCGCAGTGGGAGGCGCCCCTTTTTCCTCCCGGAGCTGCATCGCCCGTCCTGCATCTCCGGTCCCTTCTCCTTAGGGCGGGCGACATCGAGAGCAACCCGGGACCCAAATGCCCCTGGTGCGCCACCGCCATACGCTGCGACCACACTCCGATCACCTGTACCACTTGTCGACGGGGGTTCCACAGGAGCTGATCCTGCCTGTCCCGATATTCAATGGACATAAAAGGCTTCGTCTGCAGAATCTGCTTGGGCTCCTCTCCGCCCACACGGGTGGCACGGGCTAGTCGTAGCGTCCCCACTTCATCCATATCTACCACCCCGTCATCTCTTGCCCTCAACCCTACATCATCCATACCCCCCACTAGCCCACCGGCGAGGACCAATTGCTTCATCTGCGAGCGTCTCATCAGGTCCAAAAACGCTCCCCTCCCGTGTGTATCCTGCCCAAACTGGGCACACCGCTCCTGCACCCGTATCAGCCGCTATGAGCCATCCCCCACCTGGACATGCACAAACTGCAATGCGTCCCAAATCATACCCGGTGCCCAACCTCAGCTAACAACGACCCCTGTGCCCCCATAATTGCCTACCAGCCCCCACCAAATAACCTCTGTCCCATATGCACACGTCGACTACCCAGCCAGTGCGCCCTTTTCTGCGGCTCCTGTAAGAGAGGTTTCCACGTCACCTGCGCCCCTGAAACCAAAACAGCAGTTGACAGAATGAGGCGATCAAACTCCTGGCGGTGCTCAACCTGCATCCAACCACATATCACACACACAGACAATATCTGTGATAACAGAAAGGCCCAACTCCCCCCCTGCTCTCAACCCCACCTAACCATTGTGCGGTGGAACTGCGACTCACTTGCAGGAAAAATCACCGAACTAAGCGCCCTAGCAAGAAGACTGAAATGTGATGTCCGCCTGCTACAAGAAACAAAACTGGGCTTAGAGGATCCCACCCCGTCCATCCCTGGCTACGACGCCGTCCGACAGGATCGGGCCTTCAGTGGAACGAAAAACCATCGTGGGGTGGTCTACTCATATTCGTCCGTCAAGGCATCCCGTATTCTCTGGCACCGCCAGTCAACTCGGGCCCGGCGGAAATACAACGCATCCTCATTCCCACTGCAAGAAGATCACAGCTCTCACTCACAAACTTTTATATCCCCCCAGTTACATCCTCTTTTGCGGGCCCGCCAAACAGCCACACAACATGGCTACCGTGTCTATCCACAAGTCAAGGACTTATCTGCGGAGACTTCAACGCCCACCACCCTGCCTGGGACGACTTAGTACAAACTGACACCAGGGGGCAAGCCATCTACGACTGGCTTGAAGATCAAGGCAGAAATCTCCTAAATGACGGCACACCCACACGAGTATCCCGACACCTGGATCGAAACGGCATGAGCACCCCAGACCTAACATTGGCAGACCCATCCACAGCGGAAGCCTGCGTCTGGACCCCCATCGCTGAACTCTCCTCAGACCACTTTCCAATTCTGGTCAAGTGGAAAGAAGACGTCAAGACAGAGGCAGAAAAGTGAAGAGTGGCTCCAAACTTTAAGAAAGGGGATTGGGGGAAATATAGGAGGGCTGTCATCCGAGAGATCCCTGGTGCTGAGCTGCCTACAGAACCGAAGATGCTTCTCCAGGTATTCACCGATATCCTCCAAAGGGCGATGGCAGAATCCGTCCCCAAAAAAGTTTTTCGTCCCAACAACATCCCATGGATGAATGACGCACTAACACTACTAACAAAGGAGAGGAATCGATTAAGACGAAACCTGAATGCGGCTACCCGATCCCAATACCTGCAACTGTGCAGAGAGGTAGCAGAGAAGACATCTGAGGCGAAACGCGCGGCTTGGCATCTCCACCTCCAAAAAATCTCGGAAACCAGAGACACCAAACAAGCATGGGCGGTGGTCAAATCCCTGACGAGACCACAATCGAGCAAAGGCAGCAAGACGCTCATCTATAACGATCGTGAGTACGCATCTGACAAGGCCAAGGCAACGGCTTTCGTCATTGAGTACGCAAAGGTGAATGGGCGCAAGAGTGATAAGTCGAGTAGGAGGACCGTACGAGAGCTTCGAAGAGATGCTCATAGACTACAGGGTTCCCCTCGGCAATCACCCGAGCGTCCATTTTCCGAAGATCAACTCCGCCGAGCTCTCAACCAACTGAAACCAGGCAAAGCTGCTGGCCCAGATGGAATCGCCCCAGAGATGCTGAATTCTGCTTCAGATCCTCAACATCAGATGGACCACCCAATGGTGTCCCCAACCCTGGCGCTCGGCGGAGATCATCCCGATCCACAAAAAAGGCAAGGACCCTCAATTAGTCGGAAGTTACCGCCCAATCGCCCTTACTTCCACCATTAGCAAGACCCTGGAAAGACTCCTAGTAAACCGCCTGTCCAACTGGCTGGAGGAGAAGGGCATTCTTAGCCCGTGGCATGCGGGTTTCCATAAGGGCCGCTCCACCACCGACCAATGCCTACGGCTGTCCCAATTCGTCATGGATGGGTTCCAGTCTAAGCAGCGTCATCGCTCCATTGCTGCGTTCTTCGACTTTAGCAAAGCGTACGACAAGGTGTGGCGTGCCAACCTACTCCAGAAGATGCTGGCGATCGCGGTTCCTCTCCGGTATGTTGAGTGGATCAAAACCTGGCTCACTAACCAAACGGCACGCGTGAGGGTCAACGGTACTACAGGACGCTGCCGCACAGTCAAGGAAGGCCTCCCCCAAGGATCGATGTTGTCACCGCTTCTCTTCACCATCTACATCAACGACCTGCTTAACTCCTTTGAGTCTACCACCCTCGTCTCCGGCTACGCTGATGACTTGGCGCTGGTCTGTAGCGGTCGTAACAAAGAAGAAGTGGCGACGAGATTAGAATCCGAGGCCGCCAAAGTCCACCAATGGTCTGCGAATAACCACCTCACCCTCAATACGTCCAAGTCGGAGGTAGCCTTCTTTACAATGGACGCTGCCGAATCCTCATTGTGCCCAAACATCACCGTCGGGGGTGCCAGACTTAAACTCAACCCAACCCCTACCTTCCTAGGGGTCCGATATGACCGCCGTCTCAGATTCAACGAGCACATATGGCACTTGAGTCAAGTCATGAGGCAACGCACCAACATATTGCGACAACTGACGGGGACGTCTTGGGGATGGCGACCTATGGACATGCGGACGATCTACAGTGCAATCATCAGATCGCTCGCAGAATATGCAGCTCCTGCGTGGGCACCATGGGCCTCGTCAACCAACATCCAGAAGCTAGAGAGGGCACAGTCGGACGTGGCACGGACCGTTACGGGTCAACTACTTACAACTCCCATTGATGCCGTCCTCCACGAGGCCCAGCTCCCACCTCTATCCAACCGCCTAAGACTAGCCAGCCTGAAAAAGGTGGACGACTGGTCCCACCTTCCCCTCCAACGATGACAGGAGAGTGTTCTTCGAAACACCCTGCCCTAAACGCCTTAAGAGGGGTGACTGGCGAACTCTGACCACCCCTACACTCACCAACCTCAACCTTATCCCGGCAGGCGCGGAGACAGTACACAACCCTAATATCTCGTGGCCACCGCCCCTCCCTCCACATATTCATTTTACACCCATACAGAAATCCTCATCCACCACCCAACAGTTAGACGCAGCCACCAAAACTATTGCGGCACTAGATAAAACGGACTTATACATCTACACCAGGGGTGGCCAACCCGCGGCTCCCGAGCCGCATGCGGCTCTTTGCCCGGTTTCTTACGTCCATATCAAAGTTTGTATTTGTGTTTTATTTTTATTTGCGTGTGCGCTTCGCTTGAGTTCAATACGGTATTTTCGTCCAATGCGCATGTGCTTGGGATGAAAATACCTCAAAGTTTCCCAGTAGGAGCAAGGTCATTTGAGTAAACGTTTTTAACAGAGTGGGAGAGCTCCCGTGAACCAGAAGCGACAATGAACGGCGTTGCGCACACAAAAAGTGTCCCAAAGATCGAGCGTCGGCTGAAAAAGCCACACCCCCTGCGAGGCAGACCAATGGCGAGAGTGCTCAGCCGGGAGCAGCCAATAGGAGAGCGAGGTGTACACCCACGTGGTGGGCGCGCTAGTTAAAAGCCATTCATAATAAATGACAGCTCACAAGGAGCGAATGTTGCGCAAAAATAGGCTCTGATTTTATGACAGAAGTCCCACTAAGTAACATGCATAGTAAAAGAAAAACGCTATTGTAAATTATTATATTTTTGTTTGTGGACTTGGTTGAACTGAGAGTTTGTCTGTGGGAGACAGTGCACACAATGTTCATTGTTGATAATGACTGGCCTGTGCTGTTAGTACTGTAGGAGTCAATTTATGTCATTACTACGATGGTGTGTGACATTTACAATAAATCTGGCTGAGCAAAGGTATGTGTGTGATGTGGCTCTCTGCGGTAACACAGTAAAAATGTGGCTCTTTGCGGTAACACAGTAAAAAATGTGGCTCTTGGTCTCTGACTGGTTGGCCACCCCTGATCTACACCGACGGCTCCACCCACAACGGTACGGAGAATGGAGGAGCAGGAGTAGCAGTCTTCCAAGGTGACGCCCTGATCCACTCCTGGCACGCACCAACGGGGTCCCTTAGCAGCTCTTACCAAGCCGAAAAGACTGCACTGAACGCAGCCATTGACTGGCTCGGGCAGAATGACAACTGGACCTCGGCCTCCGTCATCTCGGATTGCAAGTCTCTCCTCCTTGCCCTCAATAACCTGAACAACCTTGACCCCCCCACCATTGCCCTAAACTCCAAATTTGCGGCCCTCCCCCCATCCAAAAAGAACCAGCTAATCTGGGCCCCTGGTCACTGCAATCTCACAGGCAATGATGTAGCAGATGAACAGGCGAAACTTGGTTCCACCCTCCCCCAACCAACGGCTACGCTAGAACAACAAACACGCCTAGCTATTATTCACAGGAGCTGCGAGTCTTACTTAGGAATGTGTCGTTGTATGGAGATGCAGCCTCTGCAGACGGAGCAGCAGCGATGCATTATGTTGAGGATGTGTTTCCGGAAATTATAGAAGAAAATGGCTATGTCCGGAGCAAGTCTTCAACATGGATGAAACAGGACTAGACTGGAAGAGGATGCCGTCCCGAACATTTCTTTTCAAGGACGAACTTCAGAACAGGTTTCAAAGCCCACAAGGATCGACTGACTCTGCTCTTGTGTGGCAATGCGGCAGGATTCATGCTGAAGCCCAGCCTGATCTACAGGTCACTGAATCCTCACGCATTGAAGAACAAGAATAAAGCCTTACTGCCAGTGTACTGGATGTCCAATAAAAAGGCATGAATCACCAAGGCACTCACACTTGATTGGTTCTATAACTCTTTCATACCACAGGTAAAGCTTTACCTGGCTGAAAAGGGACTGCCCTTCAAAATGGTTCTCCTCATGGACTGCGCAGGAGGTCATGCAGCTAATTTGCACTATGAAGGGGTGCAGGTGGAGTTCCTTCCCCCCAACACCACTTTCCCAATACAGCCCATGGATCAGGGGGTTATTGGGGCCTTCAAAGCCCTCTACACCAGGTCGACAATGAAGGGAGGCCTTCAGCATCAAATCTTATTGGAAGGACTACAACATAGCCACGTGTCTGACTAACATTCAGAATGCCCTAAAGGACATGAGAGAACAGACATTCATCTCCAACTGGAGGAAATTGTGGCCAAAGAAAATCACTCAAGACTATGAGGGTTTCACGCCTAACGAAATCCATCACTCTGCCGTTGGTAAGGCTGTCAGGCTGGTTCAGTTGGTGCAGACTGAAGGCTTCTCGGATATGATGGCTGATGAAATTACAAATCTCATTGACTGTCACTCAAACCCACTGACAGAGGAGGACCTACAGGAAATGACCAAGTCAGCGAGTGAGGAGGAAGACAAGTCTGCTGCCGACGACGAGTGTGACGAAGCTGACGAAGGTGGCCTTACTTTGCATAATTTGCAGGACCTCTTCAATGGTGCTAAAGACCTCCAAAAAAAGGCCAAAGAAAAGGACGATAACATGCTGAGGGCCGTTGAGTTCTGCATTCTCATCAATGACGTCATGGCTGTTTACAGGCGCATCTTGGATCTTGAATCCGGACTGCTATGATGTTTTTGAATTTCTGAGTTTTCTGAATAAAAGCTTACATTTCTTACATTTGCAGTTTTTACCCGTTTTTTTTACTGTATATATACTGTATTTGATTTGTTTGCATGCACCAACATAACACCTGCATTCTGATGTGGAATAAAACACCTGAATGAACAGCATATTAGCTTGGTGGTGGTTTTCTGCACGCGTTTTATGTTTTTTTTAAGCATTTTTGAAGGGGCATCCCTACTTCGCGGAAAGTCACTTATCGCGGGTGGTCCCGGTCCCCATTAACCACGATGACCGAGGGAAGACTGTAGTTAACAATTTTCTTTGTTGATTCAAATGTTCCGAGCTTGTAATAACAGTCTTTCCTTTAACTCAAGCAAATTCTTTCTTCATGTTGGCTTTGAGTGGACTTTCGGTTTAATGTTTTCACGTTTCAGTAAAATATAAACATTTGTTTATTAAATCATTTAGTCGGATAGAGATGATTTGAGTGAACGTTTGTACTGTGTAGTGTGAAAATGAAACTCCATAATAATCTTGAATTTTCTGTATTCGAAACATAACAAACCTCAATAATTTTAAATATACAGGCATGGGTAGAAAATGTAAACATCATACAAGAATGTTGGAACCCCCTGTTCTCAAAACTTAGGTCATCAACATCATGCTATTATTATTATTATTTTTATTTTTAGATTTTAATTAAGAGTGAATCTACCTAAATGTGTGTTCCAATTTGTCTGTCATTTGACTCCTGAATTGTATTGTATTTGTATTGCTTCAAATGCATTTTATTTAATAATACATGTATTTTTTCTGTCACAAATTAAGCACATGACAAAAAAACAAAAGGATCAAGTGGTAAATACAATATCTTTTGCAACGTGAATACTTGCATGAAAATAAAAAATACTAAATTACTTAATTAGATTGTCATTTTTATAATAGGGATAACAAAGTGGTAAAATCCAAATCTATCCAAACCCATGGATCACACTGATTCAAAGCTTTAATTGAAATATTGATGTAATATGTAAACTTCCACAAAAATTAGATGACCACTTTAGAGGAAACATTAGATACAATAGATCTCAATAAGAAGTTAGGTATCTAAATAAATAACGACAGGGAAGTGTCTTAGCAACAAAAAGATGCCGATTCTTTTAATAGAAATAAAAGTTTCCCGTCTACAGAGGACTCAATTGACACCTTAAACACGGTGAAATAAGGATGTGGCAGTTTAGTCATTTAATAGGCCAAAACAATGTCCCACTGTTGTTCTATTGAGTATAAATCAGGGGATTGTGAAGGCCAATCAATTGCTTTATATCCTTGATCCTGAAGGTACTGCCTGCATAGATGCTGATAAGGTGAGGCATTGTCGTCCATAAGGCAGAAACCAGAAACTACTGTACTAGTGTAGTCTCCGTCAACGGGTTCATTGATTTCATCCCAATACCTTATGTCAGTCAGAGCACCATTCAAGCATTCAAGCACCGTTCAAGCATTAGAGATCTGTGTCCCTCCATGGATATGTTTCCCCAGACCATCACTGACCCACCACCAGACCTGTCATGTTGAACAACGTTGCAGGCAAGATAGTGTTCTACATGTCTCCTCCAGACTTTTTCAGGGGGAACCTGCTCACATCTGGTGGCAGTGGCAGACATGCCAATTCTGGTGTTCTTGAGCAAATGCCAGTCGAGCTCCACGGTGCTGCGCAGTGAGCCCAGTGTCCACTACAGGACGTCAGTCTCTTAGGCCACCTTCGTGAGGTCTATTTCTGATTGTTTGGGTAGACATTCACAGCATTGGCTATCTGTAAGTCATTCGGTCGGGCATGAGCAGTGCACAGCCTGTTCTGCCATGAATAAATGAGCAGGTCCTATGGCCTTGTCCAGTGCTACAAAAATAACCACCAATCTCATGAAATCTTGTCCATGTTTACAAGATTGTGCTGGGAGACAAAAGAAACCTTCTTGCTGCACCACGTGGTGATGTGCATTGCAGGAAAAGTTGGAGAAACTGTGCAACTTCTGTATGGTCAAGATATTGCCTCATACTGCCTTGTATTCAAGCCAAAGTGTGTTTATGCGTGTATGTGTGTGTGTGTGTGTGTGTGTGTATGTATATATATATATATATATATATATATATATATATATATATATATATATATATATATATATATATATATATATATATATATATATATATATATATATATATATATATATATATATATATATATATATATATATATATATATATATATATATATATATATATATATATATATATATATATATATATATATATATATATATATATATATATATATATATATATATATATATATATACTTTTACAGCCTCCAAAACTGAAGCTTTTCAAAGTAAACTGATTTTCTGAGTTTTGAAATTAAAACAAGGGATTTCTTGAGTTATGTTGATTTGTGTGTAATGACCCTATACAATGTGATGGTTTAATACTTCATCTTAAATTGTTAAACTCCTTTATTTGATATTCAAATGTTTTGTATAGTATACAACAAGAAAACAAATATTTAAGCACTTTGTTATTTTAGCCACCAAGCCCAAAGTGGACAAACGGTTTTCCACACATTCCGAAAGTAATGGTAAACAGCACGATCACAAAAATTTGATTAAAATAACCACTATAGATACAATGATTGTAAGACCAACAGTAAAAAATGTTTTGACTTGACTTTGTCTCCTACATTTTGCAAAATGGTGTCACACTATCAAACAAAAAGGAAACAAAACCTAAAGATCATATCAGATGAAACTCATTCCTCAGATATTTTATTGTCGGGATCCTTTGGTTTTGGCGGTCCTTGTATATATGGCTGTACTTCAGTTGACCGTGGGAACTTGATTCAAGCTGTATTCCTTTGCTTTGAGCCGCAGGTTTGCAATACTGTTAGCCATGTTCATTCCCTGGGAAGTATTAGGGTTGGAGCAATTAGGTGGATAGGTGGCCATGGCACTGGAAGAAATAAGAGGGGAAAATAAGAGATGTAAAAGGCTTACGCCAATGTTACTTACAGATTACAGAAAGTAATACAAACTCTCAGAAAAATCATGTAAAAATATTCAGTTAAAGCCAGACATATACACACACATTGCAAAAACACAAGATGGCGCCGTAAGGCGGCAGCCGGTGGCAGTAGCTCTGTCCACTCTTATCTGTTTTTTGCACTTTACAGTCTTTCGGTCGTTTTACATTTTAATATTTCTTAATACATTCCTTTTATTTTACTTTGTATTTTATATGTTATACTTTATTTTTTACAACTTTCATTGTTCTGTTCTGGCTTTTTTCTGCTAGTTCTTTTTTGAAACTATTCAGTCATGGCAACGTGTCAAGTCAACTATGGAGAAGATATGTCTGCCCCCCAGACCAACAGAGAGCAGAAAAAAAACAATCAAACTCACCTCACTTCCCTTCCTGAGGTCATAGGTCATGAACCAGTATATAAGTTCAGTAGTCCAGCCTTGAAAGACAAGACAGGCAACAAAGGAACCAGAAATCGTAACTAGACAATTAAACTACGTGTATAAATGCAACAAACTATATGTATACCCCGGGGTGTCTAAACTTATCTCAAGATGAAAAGAAACAACACATTTTACTACATAGTGTGTGTCCAGGCTGACAGCCGTAACACCATGCCATGGAGCACACTTTTACTTCTTAAATAATTTCCCATTATTTTAGGAAATAAATATTATTTTTCTGTGGTAGGATTTCTACTATTTTCTACTATTTCTTCTGTTCTTAATTCCTGTGTTATTCCTAAATGAATGTTATAGCTAACGTATATGCTCGTCGAGGTTGAAAAACGTGTACACACACACGACCGGGGGCGGGGCGAGCGCGTCGGCGCAACGTCTGGTCGACTGGCTATCCGGTCGTCTAACTATCTGTTCGGCTAACTATCCTTTTGGCCAAACGACCCCTCGGCGAACTGTCCTTAGGCCAAAAGTACGTCGGTGAAACGTCTTTAGACGAATCGCCCGAGTACCACCAGAAATATTCTTTAGACCAGATCACACGCAACTGGTAGGATCAAATATTAGTACCAATTAGATGCCAGCTGATTGATGCTTAGTTTGTTTTCTCACAACCATAAGTTGCATTCTTTGTGCTTTCCTTTCACTTGAATTATGTCACATCCTTGCTTCCTTCTGTCCCCCTTTTTAAGGTTTCCAACCTAATCCTTTCAGCAACAACTAATTCTTTCCTATCAAAAACTGAGCGAACTTCAATAAAATTATAAACTGGAAGGATTTGAGTTGTTCTTGTGAGAAGATCGGGGCCCCTTTTCAAGTTTGGGGCAAAATCTGAAGAAGGTAGAGGAGAACTTGACACGCTATCATACACATGGGATTAGCTGTGAACAATACGCAGCAGAAGGAGCAACACTTCAATGCTGCTGGAACTCCAGAGCTGGATGCTTCAGACCAACCTTTCCATCTATTATTATGAAGAAAGTTAGAGACCTCCCCGATAAGAATCAGCGAATCAGTTGGCGCTTACCAGGCCGGAAACGGAGTCAGCTCCAGACTACTGAGGGACTGTGCGGGTAAGCTTGGAAGAAGGACTCTGCATATTTCAACCTCGGTCACAGTCTGCAGAAGTTCCCCATCGTGTGGAAGACTTCTTATGTGTGGTTCCAGTTTTATCTAACTCTACAACATCTTTTTCTTGTGACTCAAACCACGCCTACAAATTATGGAAGAAATTTAAGGGGAGAAGCAGAACTAGCATAATGGATTGGCCAGCACAGTCACAACATCTCAACCCCATTGAGCCGTTGAAGCTTAACTTTTGAATGGTAATGTGCAGTAATACCCTGATAGACAAGCAATTTGAGTAAAATTTTGAGCAAATATTTATCTTGATATAAGACACATTTTCATGTAAGAATTTTGTCTTTGTTTTTCAAAGTGCACTTGAAAGAACATTGTCTGTTGTCCTGGCGGGAGGAAATATGCTTTGGATGAATTAATACAACCAAATGACGTTGCTTTCTATTGCTTTAAGGGCATGCAAATTAAGAGAACTTTAACTTAAAATTCATAGCATTTCAATGATGGGGTTAATACGCCTGAATGTTACAGTGATAACGAGTGGCAATAACAAGCTTAGATAAGGGGGGAAAGGAGAAATTCTCCAAATTCCAAATTCTGGCTTAGAAACAGGTTATATTAGTCGCTTTGGGTTTTGACAGGATATGTCGGTGCATGAAATCTGGGATATTTTGGGAATTGGGGACCCCATATCTAAAACAAATTCGAGACAAATGTGTAAATAGGCTCTATTTGGCGCTGGATGCCCAAATTCCAGTGGGGCCTTTCATGTTTTGAAACAAGTGACGCTTTAGGTAGATGGGTTGTCTATGAACAAAATGGGATGGGCAAAATTTGACGGTGATCGAGGTTGCCAACGCTAATGTGGGGAGTGAGCAGTGCCGTGTTATTTTGGTTCATAGAATTTGGACTCAAGGCGACGTGATAAAGGCCATAGGCGTCATGTTGCATAAAATAGGCGTGGAGGAATTTGTCTTAAAAATGGGGTAGATTATCTTATCACCTGGATGGAGTGGAAACAAATTTGGATGGCCGGGTTAAAAGGTGATTGGCCTACTATTAGAGGGAATTGGGATTTTCCAAAAACCTGATTAGGACATGACGGCTGTAAAAATAAAAACCTTAGATGTGAAACTATTGCCACCTCAATTCTGGGAACAAAAAGCTAAACCGGTTGCATTAAAAAGGGTCTAACCTTATGTGAAACATGAAGGTAATTTTTTTTACAAACGGTTAAAATGCTAGAGTGGGTGTGTGTGTCTTCAATGATCTACTAATGAATGCGGGGTGGATCCAGACCTTCCGGAATGTGGGGTATTCCTGGCGTCCTCGAGAATTAGATTTTCTCCGGGTACTCCAGTTTACTCCCACAAAATGAAATTATGGATGCTAGACTGGTTGAACACTCTAAATTCTTCTGCTTATGAGTGTGAGCGTGAATGATGGTTTGTCTTTTTGTGTTTCTGATTGGCAGGCCACCGAGACATAATCTATCAATAAAAGATCAAGGTTGAAAATAATTTGGGCTTGAGTCAAGGGAAGTCATATGTCTCGACAAGGGGGGTGGTGGCCTTGCTACAACGGCACTACAAGGCTTATGGTTTAAATCTATATGCTACATATCCATTACAAAAGATACATATAGATTTTATTGTATTAAGTAAGATACCATTCCACGATATGGAATTCCAGAAACTATCTATAGTGATAATGGCACCCATTTTGTTGATATAATAATTGAAGAAATGGGCACTATGTTTCATATTTCGTTGCGAAATTATTGCACCTACCATCCACAATTGGCGGACCTTATATGAAGTCCTGTTTGGTAGACCTTACAAATTGCTATTATTCACTATACAATGACAATTGCATGATGAGGCAAATCTAGCAGAAAAAAAACACACCAAATTTAGACTATCAGAGGGAGATTTTGCTTCTCAACAGGAAACGGACGATGCGACGGTGATTCTTGAAGACTGGGTGCTGATCAAATCAAATTTCCAGACATGCATTCGATATTGCAACGTCCCGGTTGCCATACAAGGGATCAATCTATGGTGGGAAATATTTGTGGTACATTAACAGCACAAAATTGGAGATTGGGATTTTTATTTTTGAGAAAAGCCTTGTTGCAGAAATTGGTCAAGATTGGAAGGCTTGGGCTGACATATTAACTTGTGAAATTTATTTCTGAAACAGGGATTTCCCAAACGGGGGATAATTGGGTGCTGTTGATGGAGTGCAAAGAAGAGGGGCAAGCACTATGTGGAGCTACTTTGGAAAAAGGGTGGTCTCAATTGAAACATTGAGGGGATGGGTAAGATAAACTTTCTGACTTAAGACAAGGGAAACACCAATATTGATTGGAAAGATTATTGCTCAACAAGCAATACCATAAAACTATTGGAAACTCTTTTATATTGGGTTTGACGTCTCCATATGGTTTCAATTCAGACTAAACCATCTTACAAAGGATTAGAACAAACTACCAGACAAGGGAAAAAGTAGCTCGGATCTAACAACTCCCTCAATCACCATTCTTTTGAGGAAAAGTGTTTTTACAAATGAAAAACGTGTCCTACTTGTACAGGAAAAATATTGAAACAGTGTTTATCCTGTTACGCAGTAAATAGGAAGTCAATTTTTCCACTGTTTAATCATTTTGGTGGTCTGAAGCTGGGGGCGATAAATGAGACGTGGTGTACCGGCATTCTAAAACAAACTACACCCCTGATACCACGTTCTGGCCTATGGTGGTGGTGTGGTAGATAAATTATACGACTCCTGCCGAAACGCGGATACAATTGGCTGCTCAGAAATCTGGTGTGGTGAAGGGTCCCTCCCGACATCGTCGAGCGGCATGGAGGGAAGGAGATCCAACATACATTGATGCGATTGGCCTCCCCCGGGGCGTCCCAGATGAGTATAAGCTGGCTAATCAGATCGCAGCAGGATGGGAGTCCAAAAACAAAAATGTGGATGAGGTAAATTACCTGCATTACAATGTCCAAAACCTTGGAAATTATACTGAACAGGGATTCGTGGCCATAAAGGAGTGACGGGCAGCTACCAGTCTGATGGCGTTCCAGGATCGCATAGCGGTGGAGATGCTCCTTACGGAGCAAGGGGGCGTGTGAGCAAAATGTTTGGAAAACAAAGTTGCACCTTCATACCGAACAACACGTCATCCGATGGGTCCCTAACCAGAGCCATTAGTGGCCTGCAGACACTAAAGCCGTAATATGCAAAAGCAGTCTGGAGTAGAATTATCCGCTTCACAGACTGGGGGTATAAGACCTTTGGAAAATGTAAGGATTTGGCCCAATCTGTTGTGTTCTGTAGCCATATATGCTACTACCTTGACATTGTATGGGTGTTGTCTTATCCCCTGTTTGAGCTCCTTGCTAAGCCGACTTATAACTACTGCAATTGCCCCTACAAATTCTAAATTACACTAATTATATCTCTGCTTATGAAACGTACCGGGGAAAACAGCGAGGCCCAGGAGTACGGTAATTCCGAGGACCAATTGGACGAATATGATCATGTTCTTTCTCTTTCAGACCAGCCATGGGAGTAAGGAGTAGGCGGGAAAATCACAGTCACCCGACATCACCATTTCGTGATTACTAAGAAATGATTAATAACATACATATAAAAACGGGGAAATGTTGGGTTTATTCTGTATTACTATTATACATATATGTGTAGTAATTCATTTCTTTGTTAAATCATTAAAAGTCTTTCTATTGTTCGGCTCGAGGTCATAAACTGCCGCCTAGTCCACTCTCACATGGACTTCTCCAAGGATTGTTGACGCTAAATCTCACCCAGTATCGGGCTGTGAGGGTTGTTGATTGGGCAAGGACTCGGGATATCTTCCATTTCCATAACAAAGATGTTGTTTCTGCCACGTCCATAACACTCGTGACGCACTTCGGGCTTCTTTATGTAATTGTTATATGATTGTTAAGTCAAATGAAGGCGTGATTGTTTTTATTCAAAATGCCTTAAAGCTGTACGCGAAATACGGTTCGAGAGGATACTTTTGAAGATCTCCTCCCTTAAGGTTTATTATCCGTGATCCAATCTCTTTAATTAAATGTCAATAATTGAACAAGATGTTTGCCTGCAGTTATTGATAATTACAAACAAGGGTAATTATTAATGAACCTATCAGTCCTGTTCTCCTCAATCATTTTTATCTTTTTCCCTTTGAGATCCCTGTCTTATCACACACCCACTGGTTTGTTTAAAACAGCTACCGGCCGTCATTCCCACCCTGCTTATAGAAACATTGTCGTGTTGGTCCGCCCACAAGAATCATGGTAAAACAAAAATTATATTTCCATTTTTAATTTTTTAAAAGCTGCAGGGAGCCATTAAGGCACCACTAACTATGGGTTGCTGACCCCTGGTTTTGGGGGTAGTATTAAATTTTGTACAATGGATTATGCAAATTCAATGTAAATTGTGTCTCTAATATCCAAAAAACAAGTGACACGTCACTGTTGTAGCTGTCCTTGTCAATCACATCATCTTTTGCATCAGCGTCGAGTGTTTGAGTGAGTTCACGTTCATCGTCGCCAGGATTGGCTCGCCATTGCTGGAGAAGTGCAAACCAGTCTGAATCGAGCCGTCTGACCTAAAACAATGGATCTGGCAATCCGTTGAGCTGTACAGAGCGTTGGTCAGTCCGCATCTGGAACGACTTGATGATCAGATTATTCGGCTGATTATCCATCCATTTTCAATCCATTTTAGATAAACTCCCATTGTTGGTGCTCGCATGTTGCCGAATTTGGTGGAGCTCTTCTCACCGTGCAACATCCAGTTCTCGTAGAACTGTCGGACTTTGGCCTTGAATGGGGTGTTTCAATAGACCTTGGGTGGCCTGTATTCATTTGGTGAAACCTCCTGGAATCAGGGACACATCAATATGGGGCCTCTTCAATTGCTTCTTGCTGCCATCGCTAAGTTGACAACAGTATGTATCCCAGGCAAGAAGACGCTTGCCATCTGACCATCTTCTCAGGCTGAGAAAAACCTCTATTTCACCGGCATGCTACTCTGTTTTTCAAACCTTCCTCCGTAGTGACGTTGAATTAGAGGGTGCCATTATAATTTTTCAATTCTGCCACCAAAGTGCTGTTCCTTTCGAGGTGGCATTCAAATAGTGGTGCCGCTAAAATAAAGGTTTTAGGGTGAATGAAATATGTTTGTTTGCGTGCTTGTGCATGCGTGCATCTGTTTGTGTGTAAGTGATCACGAGAGTTAAGTTGGAAAGAATAGATGGAAATAGGTGTGAAACTAAATGGTCCATGGCACATTGAGCCTTGTTCTGAATGAAAATGTGTCGCAAAATGTGTAGCTTTTTGTTTAATACATTGAAAAAAAGCATATATTTTTATAGATAACATTGTTTCATATTTTTGGTTATACAGTGATTAGGTGATATAACTATGTAATGGATACACTATTTAACCTATATTGAGGATTGATTGAAATGTTTTTGGAAATGGTGAAAAAATATTAAAGTGAGGCAAACCTGTATGTAGCAGTGTTACCCCAGGAAAGATAATCATTTGGGCGTGGTGCAGGGCGTGGTACAATTGGCTGCTCCACAGCCGTAACCTCTCCGGAGTAGGATTTCAACAAGGAAGCATTCTTGCTGGCCAGCATGGCACGTTCATTTCGACGGAATTTAGCTCGCCGATTTTGAAACCAAACCTGCAATGAGACAAAAATAAAATTAACAAGCAAATGGGTCTGGCTTCGCCAGTCCCACCTGCTTGGGGGTATTTTGGAAATCTATTTGCGTAAGGAGTCTATGAATGTATGAATCAGGAACGCCAGATTTAAATTATGCAGCCGATGTGAACCAATTGGCTGAATCAAACCAGGAGAGACGTGCCTTTTGCTTAGAGGACGGCCGCTGCCACAATCAGAATCCTCTTCCAGAGGGAAACTGTCTTTTTGGTGTGGAGAGGCGTGTGAGGGGGCCACAAAGTTTTATCACTGCATCAGCAGATCTCATGTCTCATCTCATCTAATTTTCTGAACCGCTCTTTTCTCACCAGGGTTGCGGGGGTGCTGGCGCCTATTCCAGGTGACTTTGGGCCACAGGTGGGGGACACCCTGAATTAGTGGACAGCCACTGATGGGTCTTCTGTGTTGCGTGGACGCGCTCGACTTCTCTGACAATTAACCATATCCCTGATCTGCATGTTAGCCAAGTCTCTTGAATTAAAAAAAATGTTGAAAATTCATTCACACTGTTTGCCCCTGTTTACGTACAAACAGAACACTAAACACTTGCCGTATTATGGTTACACGAATCACATGCACTCACCAATGTAAGGGTTATTTTTGATGCCATAGTTACATACTGCGAGAAATTCCACTAATTACCTGATTCAATCACTGGAATTCAATCGGTTTTGCAGATGGTGAAGTAGCCTTGAGGATCCTTGAACCACTCCATGCTAGTGACAGATTTACTTCATACGCCAAGTTCAATGACCATTGGTATTGGAGAAGGAACTGCTTCTATCTTGTTCAAAACCGCACTCAAATCAGATGTACGGTGTTGTCTTCATATTATCCAATGTTAATGGACGCACACACTAATGCAGACACACACATTCTCAGAAACAATAATATGTATACATTAATTTTAAAAATCTACTCTGCCAAAAAGCCCAATTACAACTTTCATTGAGAGAAGAAATAAATAAAAAAATATCTGTTTCATTGTGAATCACTTTTGGTACTGATAGTCAGGACGAAAACAGTCCACTTTAATGCTTGCATTAAACAAAAGCGCATTTGGGGTCCGGCTGGCGAGGAAGCGACGGGCAAGCCAGTCTAGAGGGTGTCGGCCTCAGAATTCTGAGTGTTCATTCCCTGGAGGGCTCCAGCCTTCCTCTATGGTGTTTGCATGTTCTCCCGGGGCATGCGTGAGTTTTCTACTGGTGCTTTGGTTTCCTCCCACCTCCTAAAAACATGCACGATAGGCTGGTTGAACAATTCAAATTTCCTCTAGATATGACTGTGAGCATAAATTGGTTGTCCGTCTCATTGTGCCCAGCAACTGGCTGCTCACCAATTCAAAATGTGTTTTGCCTTGTTCCATTAGTTGACTAGGATAGGCTCCAGCACACCCCACGCGGAGGCAAATGAATAAATGTATGCAATTAAAATTTTTCATTGAAATAATGGTTTTGTGGTTAGCAGAAGAAAGTGGCCAAATTTTATTTGAACCAAAATGAGCACAGGTTCTTTGAATTAATGTTGTTGCCATTGTGAAGGCCAGGGCTTGCCAGGTGGGTAGATGTGCCTGTCATCCAATCACAGCACAAGCGCCAGATGGATGGAGCAGCAAGAGGTGCCAGCAATCAAAATCACTGACCTTCTTAAGCCAACCAGAGCTCGATTATGTCGCTATATACGTCTTTATAAGTTAAATGTCAGTGCCTACTCACGTAAATTTTTGGTGCCTGATACCTGAATTCTTGTTATGGACCTAGGACAACGTCTACGTTCACACCTCTTGTACGTTTGCCTCGGATTCTCCAACGGGCGTACGTGATGGTACTTGACTTCCACGCCACGTTCACTGACCTGTCTGACCCATGCCTCTGTTGATTTCGTCCACTCTTACCAAGTTTCAATAAAGATACAGTGGGGCAAAAGTATTAGGTCAAAAAACAACTGTGCAAGTTCTCCTACTTGAAAAGTTAGAGAGGCCTGAAATTGTTAGGGTGTAATTGGTAAACTTCAACCATGAGACAGAATGTGGAAAACCCCAGAAAATCACATTGTTTGATTTTTAAAGAATTTATTTCCAAATTAGAATGGAAAATAAGTATTTGTTCACCTACAAACAAGCAAGATTTCTGGCTGTCAAAGAGGCCTAACTTCTAATGAGCTCTCCACTCATTACCTGTATTAATAGCATCTGATTTAACTCATTATTGGTATGAAAGACACACAAAAGTCCACAACCTTTGTCTTTCACACTCCAAACTCCAGACTTCCACACCAGAGACAAAATTGCACCAGGCTGGGAAGGCTGAATCTGAACTAGGTAAAACACTTGGTGTAAAGAAATCAACTGTAGGAGCAATTATTAGAAAATGGAAGACATACAATACCACTGATAATCTCCCTCGATCTGGGGCTCCATGGGCGCACGGTTTACTTGGCGAAGGACATTTAGCCGACTGACATCTGGCCGACAGCCAACTCGCCGAAAGGCCATCTGGCCGCACGTAGAATTAGCCGAACGACTATTTGGCCGACCGACTATCTAGCCGAAGAACATTTAGCCGACGTGCTCGCCCCACCCCCGGTCGTGTGTGTGTACAAGTTTTTCAACTGCAGCCCGCGGGCCATATACGTTACTGATTCATTTAGAATAACAAGTTACAGATAACAACATTAATTTAGATTAACAAGGACATTTATTCACAGCCAAACAAAGTAGTCATAAGAGTAAGTACTATAATGTACTATAAGGACAGAAGAAAAAAGTAGTTATAGCAGTAGATATTCTAATTTACACCAGCATAGAAAACATTGAGATTAATCTTTGAATCATTGAAATCATTTTGAATATATATTGCCTAAAATAATGGGAAATTATTTACAATTAAAATATTGCTCTATATTGTGTGTTCCATGGCATTGTCAGGTATTGTTCTCTAGGTCCCCGAGTCTGTCTTTTAGTAAGTATTACAGTGTTTTTTTCTCACGTTGCAAGAGTGTGTATATGTGTATATTACATAAGAATATTAAATAAAAATTCAGGCCAGCTCATTGCACTACGTACTTGTATTTTGAAATATGTCCAGCGGGTGGCAATAAATTTCGAGATGGAAGACAGAGCAACTGCCACATAACCGCGCCATCTTGAAAAAAAAAGAGAGGGGCCAACTCTGCCTGGCACCCGCAAAGATCAAAGCAGTGGTGGAGTGACAAAAACCCCAAGTCATGTAAAGACCTACGAAGGTTCCTAGGGTTTGCACATTTCTACAGACGGTCCATCCGCAGCTAGAGCATCAGATTGGCCAGAATGACTTCTGGCAAACCGCTGTTTGTATGGTCTGCGGTGGCCGAGGCCGTTTTGTCTGTTTGAAGCACACGTTCCCAAGTGCCCCGGTTCTTGTTCATTTTGACAATAACTTACCATTTGTAGTCAAGGTTGATGTATCGGGCTCTGGAGTGAGGGCGGTCCTATACAAGAGGTGAGGTATACCAGAAGCTGCACCCCAGTGCTTTTTACTCCCGCCGCCCCAACCTAGCTGAGGCAAATTATGACATCGGTGACCGGGAGATACTAGTCATCATCCAGGCGCTGCAGGAGTGGAGGCACTGGTTGGAGGGGCCAGCGGAACCATTCTAGATCATTACACACCACAGGAACTTGGAGTATCTCAGGGGTGCCAAGCATCTTAACCCACGCCATGCCCGTTGGTCCAAGTCTCTGCACGTTTCAAGTTCACCAACTACCCGGGCTCAAAGAACGCCAAGATTGATGCCCTGTTAAGGCTAGACGAACTCGCAGAGAATGGGGCTTCTGAGGACCAAGATGGAAAGTCCAGGACCTTGTCGAAAAGGTGCAGGTTGAAGTCCCGAGCTTTTTGTTCCCGAGGGCCAACGTGCTGGCGAAGTGAAGTGGGGCTATGAATCCAAGTTTTCCTGTCACACTCATTCTTCCAGGTGTCCCAACGGTTTTGGTGGGCAGAACTTCGGAGGCCTGTCCGGGACTACATTTCGGCCTATTCGGTGTGCACCCGGGGTAAGTCTGGCACCCGGGGTAAGTCTATGCACCGGGCACCAGCTGAATTGCTTGCCTTGCCGATCCCATCCCACCCTTGGTTCCACATAGCACTGGACTTTGTGACTGGCCTTCCCCGCTCTAAGGGACATACTGTCATTTTGACAGTAGTGTATCATTTCTTCAAGGCCGCTCATTCCGTCACGCTGACTGATGACCTAACCGGTCATCAGTCAGTGTGACGGAATAAACCATGTATTCCGGACTCATGTTCTTCCGTCTGATCTGGTTTCGAACAGGGGCGCCCAGTTTGTTTCATGGGTCTGGGAGGCGTTTTGCAAGACCCTAGGGGCTACAGCTAGCCATTCGGCTGGGTATCACCCATAGTCCAATGGTCAGATGGAGAGGGCCAACCAGGAGCTGGAAGCGGCCCTCCGGAGCGTCTGCTCACAACACCCAGGATCCTGGTCCTCCTATCTCCGTTGGATTGAATAGATGTGCAACATTCTTGTCTGCTCAGGCACGGGTAGGTCCCCCTTCATGTGTGCATGTCGATATCAACCACCTCTGTTCCAGAGCAAGGAGGGCAAGATGGCGGTTGCATCGGTGCAGGTCCACATTCGACAGGTCCACTGAATCTGGGGGGACACCAGGGCAGCACTGGTGCGCACAGCGGCTCGCAATCGTATTATTGCAGACCATCATAGGAGAGCTGCACCGCCATAACAACCTGGCCAGAAGGTCCGGCCGGCTGTCGACACGGGATCAGCGTATCTCTGGGTCATCTGTGAAGCTGGGTTCGAGGTTGATAATTTTAAACAGTAATTACACCACCAGACCACCGCGTAGAAAAAGGGCGCTTTTGCGAGATGAACGCTAGTTCCAGACCAACGCTGAGGAGAAGAGGATGATGAGCAAATGTGTTTTTAGCCTGTTAGCAATAGAGGCTACCATGGAGCATGAACGCAAAAGGACAATAACACGGCTAAAATAGGCAGTTATGAGATGCAGTACAACATCAAGCCGACTGACTACTAAAAGATCCAACGTTTTTTTTAAATGCCTCGTAAATACATACTTGTGCGTAAAGCGAAGCCTTATTGAAAATGTCCTTAACCCACCGGACAGCCTGTAATAATTTCTTACTTGATAATGATGTTTTCTCATTTTGTGTAAATGTTCTGAATACATTGGCAAAATCTAAAATTATGGTCCTAGGTTTATCCAACTGTTTTATCCTATTTTTTGTAAATAACGATGTGAGGTAAATATACTGTTTCTTTTTATGAGGCTGAATATAGTCTATTTAGTATATAGTATATTTATTTCATATTGCACAGCAACTTTTGGTATGAAGGCAAATTTATAAAAATAAAGATGCCTGTCAAAATCTTTGCAGGTTTTATTCTTTACTTCTCATAGTGTAACAGGAGAGTTGTCTTATCTTTATTGCCTAATATAATAACAAAAATACTTAAAATCATCATATTTTATATTCTCTTTTATTATGAAGTAAGGTAACATAGTTACTTTCAAATTTGAATAATGAGGAAAGTAATTTATTTACTTAATCACAGAAATTTGAAGTTTCAAATTTGAATCATTTATGATTCACAAGCAGGGGGGCCCTGTTTAGAACCAAAAGACAGTTGTTGCGCTATAAAAAAATATATTTTGAAAAATGGATTAGATGAGAAAGGAAAATTTCAGTTACACACATAGCAGAGCAAATGTGTATAACATTATGTACAGGTATACAGATGCAGGAGTATGCTTTTTAGGAAAAATTAAGGAAAACTGACAGTCAATTTCAAAAGGAAGGATGACGAATGTTACCTATTTAAGCAATGTTTGGACGTTAGTTTTTTTAAAACATTGTAAACCAAAGTGAAAATCTGATGAAAATAAAAAAACTCACAAAATAGCAGTGCTGTTGCGTAGTTCATGCAAATAACATCCGGCATAAATTATTAAGTGGAAGCACTCCAGTGTGCACTGAAGAATGTATGGATTTTTCGAATACAGTATAGATAATGCTTAAGTAGTATAATGCTTAAAACTATCACAAGAGAGCAGCAAGTTAACATGTTTCTGATCAAGCATACACATCGATAATCCTTTTAAATGCTCAAAGCTTGAGTTTACACACTTAGAGAGGTAAAGAAATTCAATCATCTGGATCATAGGATCCGACAGCCGTTTCTGGCCACCATAAAAAAATTCAACTCTCTACGATGCACGGTTTGGACAAACATAGCGTGCAAATGTTAACATCAACAATAACTAATCCATGAATCACGTTATATCTAATCTATGCTCCCTGAAACACTTTTTTTCCCTTGTCTTGACGGGAAGACTCGGCAAGACACGATGGTGCTGGCCGTCCTAATCCAATTTAGTTGTAAGGTAGGGTTCCTTTACACATCATTCACAAACGTCATTTTCGGAAGAATTTCCGCCAACGGCTTTCCAGGTGTACACACACATCCACCCACTCATCTAACAATACATCACACTTTATAAGGATTATAACCTAGATATAGCGTGATTTATGATTGGATGGGTGTTTCAAAACTCCCGTCAGGAAAGAAAAATAATTGTTCTGGGGACCTGGAAATTCTTCCGAAAAAGACGTGGAAAGGTGTCCTACCTCACGAACCTATCAGCTACATGCGTTTAGGCACATCATGTAAAAACAGCGATTTATACATCAACTCTGCTTTCAGCTATAACAAATAAATGTTGTACACACTTAGAGAAGGTGAAGAAATTCAATCTCGTCTATTAGGATCCGACAGCCGTTTCTGGCCAGCATAAAAATGTTCAACTCTACGTTGCAAAGTTTGAACAAACATAGCGAGAAAATCTTAAGATAAACACACACTCACACACCGATAAATCACGATTTACAAGGACTAAATATTAAAGAAAAAAGTGTTCTTGCAATAAAAAATAAAATGTCAACATTATGATGCCATCTTGATTTATTTAGATTAATTTGCTGATTCATTTTATGGTATTGACACGTGTCAGATATGCAGTGATCAAGAAGGTAAACACTTTTATTGCCCTCCATACTTCAAATTGGAAATCGACGTTTTAGCCACTACAAAGACAGAACATTATCCTGATTGTCTTCACACTTTTCTGGATGACTCTTAAGATACACTTAATTAATTACAGATAAATTAATTGGGTGTAGACATGATAATAATTAAATACTTGGTGTTCAGGATTGCCTGACAATCAGAACAAATAAAAGTTTGTGTATACACCCGGTGCATTTAGGCACATCATGTAAAAACAACGATTCATACCACAAATAGGAAGGTGAAGAAATTCAATTATTTGTCTAGTATGATCCAACAGCTTTTTGTGGCCACCATAAAAATATTTCACCTCTCTACGATGCACAAACGTAGCGAGAGAATCCTAACATACCCAGACACATACACACAGCCACACAACCATTCATAAATCACGCTTTATAAAGTTTATAGATAAGCCTAAACCATGAATTTATGCACTTCCTAAATTCCACATGACTCATGGACAGCTAATACTGTTCCTCGTTATGAAATCACATCCATTATTGAAAATCTAGCTGCATTCTGACGAATAGCCTCAGGAATGTGCTCAAAGACTCAATTATCAAAGGATTTCTGCAATACTTGCTTCTGCTACACATTAATCACAGATGTGCTCCTTCTAGTACCAACGTCATGATGTCCTTATATATATATATATATATATATATATATATATATATATATATATATATATATATATATATATATATATATATATATATATATATATATATATATATATATATATATATATATATATATATATATATATATATATATATATATATATATATATATATATATATATATATATATATATATATATATATATATATATATATATATATATATATATATATATATATATATATATATATACATAACATACATACATACATACATACATACATACATACTACCCACTGCACGTACGCACGTCGGCGCGTACGCGCGCTCACACGCAAACGCGCGCACACGCGCACACGCGCACACACGCACACACGCACACACACACTCACACACACACCACACACACACCACCACACCACACACACACACACACACCCCCCCCCCCCCCACACCCCCCCCCCCCCCCCCCCCCCCCCCCCCCCCCCCCCCCCCCCCCCCCCCCCCCCCCCCCCACCCACCCCCCACCCCCACCACACACACACCCCACACCCACACACACACACACCCCACCCCCCACACACCCACACACCACACCCACCCACCCACCACACACCCCACACACCCACACCCACACACCCCCACCCACACCCACACACCACACACCCACACACCACACCACCACACACCCACACCCACCCCCACCACCCCACCCCCCACACCCCCAACACTCACACACCCCCACCCCACACACCACCCCACACCCACACCCCACACCCCCACCACACCCACACACCCACACACCCACACACCCCCACACCCCCCACACCACACACCACCCCCACCCCACCACACCCACACACCACACCCCACCCACCACCACCACACACCACACACCACACACCACACACCCACCCCCACACACTCACACACCACACACCACACACCCACACACCACACACCCCACACCACACCCCACACACTCACACACCACACACTCACACACCACACCCACACACCACACCCACCACACCCCACACCACACACACACCCACACACCCACACACCCACACACCCACACACTCACACACCACACACCCCCCACACCCACACACCACACACCACACACCACACACACACACCCACACACCACCCACCCACACACCACACACTCACACACTCACACACCACACACCACACACTCACACACCACACACCCACACACACACTCACCCACACACACACCACACACACCACACACACACTCACACCACTCACACACTCACACACTCACACACTCACACACTCACACACTCACACACTCACACACTCACACACTCACACACTCACCCACTCACACACACACACACACTCACACACCACACCACTCACACACTCACACACTCACACACTCACACACTCACACACTCACACACTCACACACCACACACCACACACACACACACACTCACACACTCACACACTCACACACTCACACACTCACACACTCACACTCTCACACACTCACACACTCACACACTCACACACTCACACACTCACACACTCACACACTCACACACTCACACACTCACACACTCACACACTCACACACTCACACACTCACACACTCACACACTCACACACTCACACACTCACACACTCACACACTCACACACTCACACACTCACACACTCACACACTCACACACTCACACACTCACACACTCACACACTCACACACTCACACACTCACACACTCACACACTCACACACACACACACACTCACACACTCACACACTCACACACTCACACACTCACACACTCACACACTCACACACTCACACACTCACACACTCACACACTCACACACTCACACACTCACACACTCACACACTCACACACTCACA
>NC_135512.1:17049463-17051312 GCF_051989575.1 Stigmatopora nigra
ACACACACACAACACACATACAACACACACACACAACACACATACACACACTACACACATACACACATACACACATACACACTTACACACACTACACACTACACACATACACACATCACACACACAACACACCACACAACACACACACACACACACACACACACACACACAACACACAACACACACACACATACACACTACACACACACACACACACACACTACACACACTCACACACATCACACACATACACTACACACACACACATACATACACACACTACACACATACACACATACAACAACATACAAACATACATACACTACACTACATACACTACACTACATACAACACACACATACACTACACTACATACACTACACACATACATCACATACATACATACACTACATACACTACATACATACATACATACATACATACATACATACAACATACATACACATACACTACATACACTACATACATACATACATACATACATACATACATACATACATACATACATACATACATACATACATACATACATACATACATACAATACATACATACATACATACATACATACATACATACATACATACATACATACATACATACATACAATACATACATACATACATACATACAATACATACATACATACATACATACATACATACATACATACATACATACATACATACATACATACATACATACATACATACATACATACATACATACATACATACATACATACATACATACATACATACATACATACATACATACATACATACATACATACATACATACATACATACATACATACATACATACATACATACATAACATACATACATACATACATACATACATACATACATACATACATACATACATACATACATACATACATACATACATACATACATACATACATACATACATACATACATACATACATACATACATACATACAATACATACATACATACATACATACATACATACATACATACATACATACATACATACATACATACATACATACATACATACATACATACATACATACATACATACATACATACATACATACATACATACATACATACATACATACATACATACATACATACATACATACATACATACATACATACATACATACATACATACATACATACATACATACATACATACATACATACATACATACATACATACATACATACATACATACATACATACATATACATACATACATACATACATACATACATACATACATACATACATACATACATACATACATACATACATACATAACATACATACATACATACATACATACATACATACATACATACATACATACATACATACATACATACATACATACATACATACATACATACATACATACATACATACATACATACATACATACATACATACATACATACATACATACCATACATACATACATACATACATACATACATACACTACATACATACTATACATACATATACATACATACATACATACAATACATACATACATACATACATACATACATACATACATACATATCATACTATACATATACATACATATCATACATACATACATACATACATACATACATACATACATTCATACATACATACATACATACATACTATACATACATACTATACATACATACTATACATAACATACATACATACATACATATACATACATACATACATACATACATACATACATACATACTATATACATACATACTAAATACATACATATCATACATACATACATACATACATACATACAT